>NC_134698.1:26351478-26628978 GCF_050947455.1 Rhinoderma darwinii
TGCGGGACACTTATATACATTATATGCAGGACACTTATATACATTATATGCAGGACACTTATATACATTATATGCGGGACACTTATATACATTATATGCGGGACACTTATATACATTATATGCGGGACACTTATATACATTATATGCAGGACACTTATATACATTATATGCGGGACACTTATATACATTATATGCAGGACACTTATATACATTATATGCAGGACACTTATATACATTATATGCAGGACACTTATATACATTATATGCAGGACACTTATATACATTATATGCGGGACACATATACTTTATATGCGGGACACTTATATACATTATATGCGGGACACATATACTTTATATGCGGGACACTTATATACATTATATGCAGGACACTTATATACATTATATGCAGGACACTTATATACATTATATGCAGGACACTTATATACATTATATACGGGACACTTATATACATTATATGCGGGACACTTATTTACATTATATGCAGGACACTTATATACATTATATGCGGGACACTTATATACATTATATTCAAGAAACTTATATACATTATATGCAGGACACTTATATACATTATATGCAGGACACTTATATACATTATATGCAGGACACTTATATACATTATATGCAGGACACTTATATACTTTATATGCAGGACACTTATATACATTATATGCGGGACACTTATATACTTTATATGCAGGACACTTATATACATTATATGCGGGACACTTATATACATTATATGCAGGACACTTATATACATTATATGCAGGACACTTATATACATTATATGCAGGACACTTATATACATTATATGCGGGACACTTATATACATTATATGCAGGACACTTATATACATTATATGCAGGACACTTATATACATTATGTGCAGGACACTTATATACATTATGTGCAGGACACTTATATACATTATATGCAGGACACTTATATACATTATATGCAGGACACTTATATACATTATATGCGGGACACTTATATACTTTGTATGCGGGACACTTATATACATTATATGCAGGACACTTATATACATTATATGCAGGACACTTATATACATTATATGCAGGACACTTATATACATTATATGCAGGACACTTATATACTTTATATGCAGGACACTTATATACATTATATGCAGGACACTTATATACATTATATGCAGGACACTTATATACATTATATGCAGGACACTTATATACATTATATGCAGGACACTTATATACATTATATGCAGGACACTTATATACATTATATGCGGGACACTTCTATACATTATATGCAGGACACTTATATACATTATGTGCAGGACACTTATATACATTATATGCGGGACACTTATATACATTATATGCAGGACACTTATATACATTATATGCAGGACACTTATATACATTATATGCAGGACACTTCTTTGGACGTTTTTGGAGCCGTTTTCTCATAGACTCCAATGAAAACATCTCCAAAAACGGACTTAAAAAACGCTGCGAAAACGCAGCGAAAAACGCGAGTTGCTCAAAAAACGTCTGAAAATCAGGGGTTGTTTTCCCTTGAAAACAGCTCGGTATTTTCAGCCGTTTTTGGTCACTACGTGTGCACATACCCTTAGTCTAAATGGTCCAGCCGAACATAGCAAAAAAATAAAAGTTAGCAGTATTACAAATATAAAACCTATACTTTTTTCTCCCCTGCGCCACAATAGAAACTAGAGGTCAAGGAAAAATAATTTCCCTTCATGTAACTCTGCTTCCTGTCAACTGAAAAGTCATCCGCCAGAGGGAAAAAATGTTTCCGCTTTGTGGAGTACAAGAAAGTCTAATTCCCAGGTGGGGCTTTCTTGTACTCATCGGGAAACATTTTTCCTTAGGACAGATGATTTTTCCGTTGACAGGTGACAGAGTTCAATAGGGGGGGTGTTAGGGGGAGGAGGGGGGAAAATATGGTCTGTTCACAGTTTGTGTTTTTTCCACCCCTGCCCTAGATTTCAATCCTATATCCGCCCCTGTGTGCAGAATATCACAAGTTCACAACAGAGCTTGCAGCGGAGAAGCGCACGCCCCTGCGGACCACGATACAGAGAGCGCGTCTAACCAGTGAGTATGGCAACTCTGCACCTCTCCTCAGCCTCCACATGTTATTGGATGAGAGGAGGAGGAGAAGGGCGGACTGTGGCTGATAACATTCACTGCTGGTATATACTTATATCTGCGGTATATACACTGCTTCTATATATGGATCAGAGCGGTATATACACTGCTGGTATATATTTATATCTGCGGTATATTCACTGCTGCTACTCTTTTAATAGAAAAATATAAAACATTACAAAATAAACGGTATTTACAAAACAAACACAACAAAACAAAACTTATGTACATTTCTGTACAATTTACCCAGCCTGGCCCTTCTTACATAAATCCCTATGCATACATAACTATAATCCCATACTCATTCATACACACACCTAAACCCCCCCAACCCCAAGAAAACATAACTATAACACTATATACAACATACTCTTAAAAACCATGTGCCAACCAATGGCCCCCTAAAAAAAAAATCAAGACATATATAAAACAAAATAAATAATAATCACAATAATAATATAAACAAAATAATAATAATAATAATAATAATAATAATAAACTCTGAAAATAAAAGTTACCATCCCATGGTGCACTTACTCCAGTGCACCATGTAAAAGAAAAGAACAAAACACAAAAAATACAAAACAAAGCCAAAATATATATATATATATATTTTATTTTTTTTTTCTAATTTTTTTTTTCTAATTTTTTTATTTTTTTTATTTTATTTTTTTTTTTTTTATATATTTTTTACTTTTTTTTATTTTATTTTATTAACTTATCCACATTCATACCTAACCCTGTACACACTAACTTATCCATCACCACCCATCACCTCCCCCAACCAGCATCACGCCTCATGTCCTTCCATGTCCGCATAGTTCAGATGCTGGCCCCCACCACCCAACACATCACCCACCCAGCCCGATCCCACGTCTCATGTCCTCCTCACGTCCACGTAGTCCAGAATCGGGATGGGCACACCCCCAGGCCCCCCACCCCACCTATCTACTGCCCATCTTATCTAAACATTCACTCAAACCCATGCATACACCTATACACCATATAATCATACCGACACATAACTATAACAAAATATCATACTGTATACAATAACCCGAAAACCTAAGTTTGGCTGCTTGTAAGCCCTTTTTCTGTCTCCAAAAAGCTCAAAACAAAAACCTACTTGTGCTTACTCAGCCCATCACCAGAGGAGAGAGAGAGGAAAGCCCCCCTAGAGCACTAGCCCAGAGGCCAAAGCCAACCCCCAACCACCACCCCGGTCCCTATCGCTAAACCTATGCTGCTTGCCCTATCTCTATCCCTTATTACTTTATAAACTAATCTGTCCCTCCTGCTGTCTCTCATTCTGTCCCTATCGCTATTTCCCGGTGTCATGGCCAGGTGCAGACCCCCACCTCCAGTCTAATACCCAGGGGCACTCCCTCCCCTCCCCCTGAAGGTTGGTTCCACCTAGGGCACCCTAAAATTGAAGCCCCTCCAAAGTCGAGAGGCCTTGGATGCACCCAGTTTCTCAACCTCCAGAGACCGGACCTTCACCAGGTCACCCATGATATTCCTACACACCTCGTCCTCCAGGAGGATTTTACACTGAGTCGATACTAAGCACCGTGCGTTCCACGTGAAATACCTGATCACTAAACTAACTAAAAAAGAAGTGCAATGATCCCTTCCACCCAGGTCTCCGAATGCCCCATAGGCCCAACCAGCGTAGGAGAGGTTGGTCAGATCGGGCCAACCGATGGAGGCACCCACCCGTTTGTAAACCTCTGCATTGAAGGGACACTGAAGCAAGAAATGGTCCATGCTTTCCAGCGTGTCATCGCACTCCTCCCGAGGACAACCTCTTTCATCGGAGTTTCTGTACTTCAGATTGCCCCTTACATACAGCCTCCCATGGAAGCAGCGCCAAGCCAGATCCCAAAACTTCTGGGGAATCCTCACAGAGTTTAAAAGTTTTAATCCCACCCCGAGGTCGCTACTTGGGCAGTCCCTGAGCGCCAGGGGCTTCTGGAAGCAGGTCAACAAGACCTTTCTGTCAAGAAATTTTCTCGACATGGTCTTGATCTCCCTCGCCTCCAGACCCCACCGACGAACAACCTTCAGAACCGGGGCGGCATAAGCCGGGAGATGCCCATGGGGTACACGCAGGTCTTTCGCTTGGCCTCCTGTCTCCCATTCCTGGAAGAAAGGCCGAAACCATCCCCTGCAGGAGGATATCCACAGAGGAGCCCTTTCTCTTTCAAAGAGGTTTGCCAAATTAATTTTAATGAAGGTGTTTACTAGAAACACCACTGGGTTAACCATACCTAACCCACCTAGTTTCCTCGGTAGGTAAGTAACCTCCCTCTTGATTAGGTTAAGCCTGTTTCCCCATAACAGTTGGAAGAACAGGCTATAGACCCGAGTCCAGAGAGGTTCTGGCAACATGCACACGCTGCCAAGGTAGAGCAACATGGGCATCAGGTAAGCCTTGGCCAGGTGAACCCTTTCCCTAAGGGACAAAGACCATCCCTTCCATTGGCCAACCTTCTGGGCAGCTATTGATAGCCTACCTTCCCAGTTTTTCATGGGGTAATCACCCGGGCCAAATTCAATGCCTAAGATTTTAGCAGACCCTTTGGGCTCTGGGAGGGTGTCCGGGAGATCAAAACTAGGATCCCCTCCCCCCAGCCAGAGACTTTCACACTTGTCCCGGTTGATCCTGGACCCAGATGCCCGTGAGTAGCGCTCAACTTCTGACATCACCCACTCTGCCTCCCCTCTCGAGGAGACAAAGATAGTGACGTCATCCGCGTACGCAACCACCCTCTGAGTGGCTTCCGGCTCCTCCAAGTCCATCCCCACCCCCGCCAATGGCCCACGATCGAGCCGCCTAAGAAAGGGGTCGATCGCGAAAACATACAGCAAGGGGCTTAAGGGACAACCCTGGCGGACACCAGACCCAACCTCAAAGGGGGTTCCAGTCCAACCGTTCACCAGTGCAAAAGACTCAGCCCCAGCGTATAGGGTCTGGAGCCAATTAACGAACTCACCCGGTAGGCCATACCTCAGAAGGACTGACCAAAGGTACTTGTGATTCACCCGGTCAAAAGCTTTGGCCTGATCCAAGGACAGCATGTACCCCTCCCATCGGCCAGAATGTCCCTGCTCCACTGCCTCTCTGACACTGAGGACAGCACTAAAGGTGCTGCGGCCTGGAACAGAGCAATGCTGGGCCGACGAAAGGAGCCGGGGTGCAAACTTCACCAGCCGATTAAACAGTACTTTTGCGAGAACCTTTCTGTCCGTATTGAGGAGCGCTATGGGACGCCAGTTCTCAATACGTGTCGAATCCTTACCCTTTGACAGAATGATCAAGGCCGACTTGCCCATTGACTTTGGAAGAGCGCCCGAGGAGAGGCACTCATTAAAAACCGCAGTCAAGAGGGGAACTAAGGTTCCCTTAAAAGCCTTATAAAACTCAGATGTTAAGCCATCTGGGCCTGGCGACTTTTTGATGGCCAACCCATCAATCGCCAGCATCACTTCCTCTTCCTTGATCGACTCTGTCAAAACACCAAGCGAGGGGTCTGCTCCTGGCTCAGGGATGGTTTCAGCCAGGAAAGCCGACATTTCGTCTCGGTTTAGATCCTGCTCACCCAAAAGCTGCGAATAAAAGGATCTGATGACCTCCAGGATCCCTGATTTGGATCTCATCAGGGAGCCTGTACTATCTACCAGTCCTGTCACCACCTTACGACTCACTGACATCTTGCAGTTCTTGTAAGGGTCGGGCGAGCGGTACCTCCCGAAATCCCGTTCAAGAACCAAAGACGTGTGCCTATCATATTGGCATCTTTTGAGCAGAGCTTTCACCACGGAGATTTCCTCACGGCTACCTCCGGTTGAGACTAGATGTTCGAGTTTCCTCCTCATGTCTTGATACAGGCGATACCTGCTCATAGACCTGAGGCACGAGATCTGACGGAAAAACTCAGCCACCCGTTCTTTGAACACCTCCCACCACTCAGACTTAGTACCACCTAGATCCAATAAAGGTACCTGGCTCTGAAGAAAATCCTCGAAGGCCTGTCTTATCTCTGCTTCTTCCAGGAGAGTAGAATTCAGCCTCCATATACCTCTTCCCATCTGGAGGGACTCTGCAACATTCAAAGAAAACATAATCATACAGTGATCGGAGAACTCCACCTCAACGACGGACACTGCCGAAGAGATGGTGTCCTCCTTTAAAAAAAACCTGTCTATTCTGGATCTACGACTACCACTATGATAGGTGAATCCCGAGTGGCCTGGGGTATACCGAATGTGGATGTCCTCCAGGCGAGCATCACTAGCTATTCTATTCAACTCGACACTATCATAGGCCAGTACCTTTCTGGAACCTCCTCTGTCTTGGGGCCTAACGACAGTGTTAAAGTCCCCTCCAAAAATGACTTGTCGGCCTGTAAAAAGGAAGGGCTTAATCCTCATGAAGAGACTTTTCCGGTCCCACTTTGTCTGGGGACCGTAGATGTTAATGAGTCTTAGTTCTTGTCCCCTCATGAGAACATCTAAGATCAAGCACCGCCCCATTTATAACTCGATCATCCGCCGGCATGTGACCGGTGCGGTAAAAAGTACCGCCACCCCGCTATATGGCTCAGCCGCAAGAGACCAGTAGGAGGGCCCACGTCGCCACTCCCTCCTAGCTTTCACGACCTCTGCCAAAAGTGACAGTCTGGTCTCCTGCAAAAACAAAATGTCAGCTTCAACCCGGCCGAGAAAATCAAAGGCTGCAAATCTAGCCATATTCGACTTAATGCTGGCAACGTTAATCGATGCCAGCGTCAACGGAGTGGGTGCCGCCATCATAAATGATTGAGTTAGACGGTTTTCTTCTTCCCACCCCTTGCTTTCTCCTCTGAGGAGGACCCCTCACCCTCTTTACCTCTTTTTTTTGTTTTTGAGGAGTCCATAACCTCCACCACCCCCCTCCCATTCTCATCTCCTGGGTCCGGGCCGACCCCCTCCCCCGGGGACAGTGGCCCCCGCAGAAGAGGAGGCTCAACGACACCTAGACTCCCTACCGTGCTCTCCCCCCCGTCCTGGGGGTCTGGAATATCCATGAGAACACGGTATCGGTTGGGGGAGCACACCAGGGGGGTGCAGGTTTTGCCTTCCTTGGCCGGGGCAGGGCCAGATGTTTTTAGCCCTGTTTTGATGTTACCCGGTGTCCCCTGTTTTGTTTTAGGCTGTGACCTCCCTTCCTCTTCCACACTTTCATAGTGGGAGGACTGGGAGTCCTCAGCCCTCTGCTCTCTCTCTATCCTCCTTATCTCCTCGTCCAGTACGGCCCCCCCAAGAGCATCAGTATCCTGGGGGGCATCCAGGTCCGAGCCAGAGGAGTCCCCAGTTTCCTGGGTCCTCCTCAGCTCTCGTTCCCTTCTGCGTTTTTCCGCCCTTCTCTGACGAGAAGGGGGTCCCCTCCTGGCGTTCGTCCTTTGCTCTTGGGCTCTATCGTCTCTGTCCGCCCCCTCGCCCACGGAGACCTCCCTCCTTACATTCTCCGTAGGGTTGGAACAGACATTGACGACTGAGCGCGGACACCGACTGAAAGGGTGACCTAGGTCACCACACAGGTTACACCTAATCTGCTCACACGATGCGGCCAGATGGCCTACCCCCCCACAATGAGCGCACTTCTGCACAGTGCAGCTTGCGCTCAAGTGTGAGGGGTCGCCACACCGGTGACACAGCTTCGGCTGCCCCTGGTAGAAGACAAGGATTCGATCTCTTCCCAAGAAAGCAGATGATGGTATGTGGGACACCGTCTGCCCCAGACGCTTAAGTTTAACCATAAACGTCCAGGCTCCCGACCAGATGCCAAACTCATCGCAGTTCTTCCGTGGCATCTCTGCTACCTCACCGTATCTTCCCAACCAGGTCATGATGTCCACACAGGAAAGCGACTCGTTACGGGTAAGAACGGTCACTTTCCTGAGACCATTCTGGCGAGAGATTGCTTGCGCAGCAAACCCTCGCCAGCCGGGCTCGCTTTTCACCAGCTCATAGTTCCCCCAGAAGACCTCAAGGCCCCCCGGCTGAACAAAGCTGATGTCAAACTCAGCCGTACCATGAGGATGTATCAAGGCGTAGATGTCACTCGCCTTGAAGCCCATCTCCAGCAGCAGCTCCACCACCCTCTTACGAGGAGGGCACGCATCATTGCCACGCCACTGGAGACGGACTACATTCCTCCTGGCCACGGCCGGCCCGGTTGTTGGGAGCGACCACTGATCTCCCCGTCTCTCTCGGAAGGCATCCAGACCATACCTATTTATCCAAAAGGATAGGTCCTTCTGCACTCCCCCTACTGTTATCGTCTGCTTCCCCTCCCTTAAGGCTTCTAGGAGGCGCTGTTGCAAACTGCCGTCCCCGGGCCCAGAAGATGAGGATGGGTGGGCCGACGGTCCCCCCACCACAACGCCCGCATACGACCTGCCGGGCGCTCTGGCAGAAGGAGCAACCGGCCCGCCACTGGTTGACACTCCCCCCACAATATTACAACCCACATTAACATCCACAACATTACCACCACCAACAATATTACCAACACTACTAACACTACCATTAATATTTACATTTCCACTTACATTCCTCTCCACAACTTTCATACCGGCCAGGCTGGTTACAGAGTTCTTCCTCTTGTCGATGGGCTTTTTATAAGTTGTTTTTGTCGTTTTTGGGGTCTCCACATCATCAGGTGCCGCTACTTCTGGGGCGCCGCCGGATATCTCAGGTGGCAATCCCTCAGCACCCTCCGCTTCACCGACCTCCATATCTGCTGCGCCACCAATACAATGTTCGGGAGGAGGGGTGCCGTCACCCCCCGTGCCCGCTAAACCCCTCCCACCGCCTTGCGGCGATGCAGATGGAGGGGCCGCAGGCACCGCTAGAGCCGCTCCCGGCACCAAACCAACCCCCCCTCCCGTCGGGGGATGGCCAGCAGTGCCGGAGCCTCTCCTACCGCCACCACTCGCTGCCGCAACACTTTTTGGTGCGTCCGCCGGCCGAGTCACATGACCAGCGGACTTCCGGTTTTCCGGCGCCACATCCGGTTTCCAGTTCCCCCCGTCCCCCGGCCTCCGGCTTGCGCCAGAGACCGGCTTCTGAGGTTCCCCATCCGCCGGACACGGGGACACGCCCCCTAGCGCCACGTGGCCATCGACACCACCTCCTTTACAGGAGACGGCGTCTGGCGCCATCTTGGCCACATTGCTCAACACCAGCACCATATTTTTCTGCCCACATACTCGCCACGACCCCACTGCAGAGGCCGGAGCTGGGGGATTTGCGGGGTTTGCGTCCCGAACCGAGCTCTCACCCGGTCCGGAACGCAAGGAAGACAGGTAGGAATACTTATAGGTTACTCCACCTGTCTTCGCCTTTGCCTTCTTCCTCATCTTCCATAATTTTTTCTTCTTCCTTTTTTCCTCCTCTGGCGGCAACTCTGCTCCAAACGAAAAATTCTGCATAGACACTGGGGACTCCTGCTGCCGTATTTGTGTGAGCAACCCCGGGGGGTGCTCACTGTTAGATTCATAGTTCTCCACAGATCGGTTACAGGAATGTTCCACATTTGCCTCTCCATTGCTGCTTTCCCAGGGGGCCTCTGAGCCCGTCTCCGTCTCCCCCCGGGTCGGCATCCTCTCCTCCTCCGCTTCCACACTCTCCTCCGCTTCCACACTCTCCTCCATCTCCACAATTTCTCCAGCCTCCACTTCCCTGGCCTCCACTTCCACGGCCTCCACTTCCACGGCCTCCACTTCCACGGCCTCCATGTTTATTGCAGCATTAGCATCCTTATTTTTCCTGACTTTGCTGTCTTTCTTTTTTGCTACTTCCCCTTTCCAGGGGGTTTCGTTACCTTGTGTGGGGGACGCCATCAGGGAAAACCTCTCATCGTTTTCCAGCTTCTCCCCGAAGGCTCCCCCACCAGCCACGATCTCCGATCGCCTTTCCTCCACCGCCTTGACTTCCTCCAGGATTTCTTTTACCTGGAGACTATACCGGGACCTCTTGGTGCCTGATGTTTTTGCGGCTCGTCCCCTGGCGACCGCCAGATCTTCACGCAGCCGCCGCAGGGACTTACCGAGGTCCCGGTATTCTTCCAGCTGGGCAGCTAGGCGGGAGCTGAACGTCTCCATCGACTCCCCCGACTGCAGTAGCCCCCACTCCTCGACCGTGCTCTGGTCCCTTGGTCGGGCATCTGGCCTTGCTGGGCCTTCTGGTCCTCCACCTGGATGATCCGCCATGTCTCTCCTCCTGGCTCCTTCCAGAGCCCCAGCATCAGGGGGGGCCGCACAGATCTTTACACGGGATGACCTTCTCACCCCTGATGCTGGCTGCACGCTCCCAGCAGGTTGGGAAGACCCCCTACCCCCCGCCTGCATGCTCCAGGGGGTAGAGGTCTGAGGCTCCATGTATGAATGGAGCCTCCTTCAGGGAAGCTTCCTTAGCCCAGGCAGGTGATAGAAACCTGGGCTGGTGAAAGAAAGGAAACTCCCTGGATTTCGGGTGTGGTCCACTAAACACACACACACAGCAGCTCTCTCACACACAACCTCCCTCCTTGCTGGTCACTGCTGCTACTCTTTTAATAGAAAAATATAAAACATTACAAAATAAACGGTATTTACAAAACAAACACAACAAAACAAAACTTATGTACATTTCTGTACAATTTACCCAACCTGGCCCTTCTTACATAAATCCCCATGCATACATAACTATAATCCCATACTCATTCATACACACACCTAAACCCCCCCAACCCCAAGAAAACATAACTATAACACTATATACAACATACTCTTAAAAACCATGTGCCAACCAATGGCCCCCTAAAAAAAAAAAAAAATCAAGACATATATAAAACAAAATAAATAATAATCACAATAATAATATAAACAAAATAATAATAATAATAATAATAATAATAATAATAAACTCTGAAAATAAAAGTTACCATCCCATGGTGCACTTACTCCAGTGCACCATGTAAATGAAAAGAAAAGAACAAAACACAAAAAAAACAAAAAAAAAATATATATATATATATATATATATATATATATATATATATATATATATATATATATATATATATATATATATATATATATATATATATTTATTTATTTCTTTCTAATTTTTTTCAATTATTATTTTTTTTTTTTTTTTTTATATATTTTTTACTTTTTTTTTATTTTATTTTATTAACTTATCCACATTCATACCTAACCCTGTACACACTAACTTATCCATCACCACCCATCACCTCCCCCAACCAGCATCACGCCTCATGTCCTTCCATGTCCGCATAGTTCAGATGCTGGCCCCCACCACCCAACACATCACCCACCCAGCCCGATCCCACGTCTCATGTCCTCCTCACGTCCACGTAGTCCAGAATCGGGATGGGCACACCCCCAGGCCCCCCACCCCACCTATCTACTGCCCATCTTATCTAAACATTCACTCAAACCCATGCATACACCTATACACCATATAATCATACCGACACATAACTATAACAAAATATCATACTGTATACAATAACCCGAAAACCTAAGTTTGGCTGCTTGTAAGCCCTTTTTCTGTCTCCAAAAAGCTCAAAACAAAAACCTACTTGTGCTTACTCAGCCCATCACCAGAGGAGAGAGAGAGGAAAGCCCCCCTAGAGCACCAGCCCAGAGGCCAAAGCCAACCCCCAACCACCACCCCGGTCCCTATCGCTAAACCTATGCTGCTTGCCCTATCTCTATCCCTTATTACTTTATAAACTAATCTGTCCCTCCTGCTGTCTCTCATTCTGTCCCTATCGCTATTTCCCGGTGTCATGGCCAGGTGCAGACCCCCACCTCCAGTCTAATACCCAGGGGCACTCCCTCCCCTCCCCCTGAAGGTTGGTTCCACCTAGGGCACCCTAAAATTGAAGCCCCTCCAAAGTCGAGAGGCCTTGGATGCACCCAGTTTCTCAACCTCCAGAGACCGGACCTTCACCAGGTCACCCATGATATTCCTACACACCTCGTCCTCCAGGAGGATTTTACACTGAGTCGATACTAAGCACCGTGCGTTCCACGTGAAATACCTGATCACTAAACTAACTAAAAAAGAAGTGCAATGATCCCTTCCACCCAGGTCTCCGAATGCCCCATAGGCCCAACCAGCGTAGGAGAGGTTGGTCAGACCGGGCCAACCGATGGAGGCACCCACCCGTTTGTAAACCTCTGCATTGAAGGGACACTGAAGCAAGAAATGGTCCATGCTTTCCAGCGTGTCATCGCACTCCTCCCGAGGACAACCTCTTTCATCGGAGTTTCTGTACTTCAGATTGCCCCTTACATACAGCCTCCCATGGAAGCAGCGCCAAGCCAGATCCCAAAACTTCTGGGGAATCCTCACAGAGTTTAAAAGTTTTAATCCCACCCCGAGGTCGCTACTTGGGCAGTCCCTGAGCGCCAGGGGCTTCTGGAAGCAGGTCAACAAGACCTTTCTGTCAAGAAATTTTCTCGACATGGTCTTGATCTCCCTCGCCTCCAGACCCCACCGACGAACAACCTTCAGAACCGGGGCGGCATAAGCCGGGAGGTGCCCATGGGGTACACGCAGGTCTTTCGCTTGGCCTCCTGTCTCCCATTCCTGGAAGAAAGGCCGAAACCATCCCCTGCAGGAGGATATCCACAGAGGAGCCCTTTCTCTTTCAAAGAGGTTTGCCAAATTAATTTTAATGAAGGTGTTTACTAGAAACACCACTGGGTTAACCATACCTAACCCACCTAGTTTCCTCGGTAGGTAAGTAACCTCCCTCTTGATTAGGTTAAGCCTGTTTCCCCATAACAGTTGGAAGAACAGGCTATAGACCCGAGTCCAGAGAGGTTCTGGCAACATGCACACGCTGCCAAGGTAGAGCAACATGGGCATCAGGTAAGCCTTGGCCAGGTGAACCCTTTCCCTAAGGGACAAAGACCATCCCTTCCATTGGCCAACCTTCTGGGCAGCTATTGATAGCCTACCTTCCCAGTTTTTCATGGGGTAATCACCCGGGCCAAATTCAATGCCTAAGATTTTAGCAGACCCTTTGGGCTCTGGGAGGGTGTCCGGGAGATCAAAACTAGGATCCCCTCCCCCCAGCCAGAGACTTTCACACTTTTCCCGGTTGATCCTGGACCCAGATGCCCGTGAGTAGCGCTCAACTTCTGACATCACCCACTCTGCCTCCCCTCTCGAGGAGACAAAGATAGTGACGTCATCCGCGTACGCAACCACCCTCTGAGTGGCTTCCGGCTCCTCCAAGTCCATCCCCACCCCCGCCAATGGCCCACGATCGAGCCGCCTAAGAAAGGGGTCGATCGCGAAAACATACAGCAAGGGGCTTAAGGGACAACCCTGGCGGACACCAGACCCAACCTCAAAGGGGGTTCCAGTCCAACCGTTCACCAGTGCAAAAGACTCAGCCCCAGCGTATAGGGTCTGGAGCCAATTAACTAACTCACCCGGTAGGCCATACCTCAGAAGGACTGACCAAAGGTACTTGTGATTCACCCGGTCAAAAGCTTTGGCCTGATCCAAGGACAGCATGTACCCCTCCCATCGGCCAGAATGTCCCTGCTCCACTGCCTCTCTGACACTGAGGACAGCACTAAAGGTGCTGCGGCCTGGAACAGAGCAATGCTGGGCCGACGAAAGGAGCCGGGGTGCAAACTTCACCAGCCGATTAAACAGTACTTTTGCGAGAACCTTTCTGTCCGTATTGAGGAGCGCTATGGGACGCCAGTTCTCAATACGTGTCGAATCCTTACCCTTTGACAGAATGATCAAGGCCGACTTGCCCATTGACTTTGGAAGAGCGCCCGAGGAGAGGCACTCATTAAAAACCGCAGTCAAGAGGGGAACTAAGGTTCCCTTAAAAGCCTTATAAAACTCAGATGTTAAGCCATCTGGGCCTGGCGACTTTTTGATGGCCAACCCATCAATCGCCAGCATCACTTCCTCTTCCTTGATCGACTCTGTCAAAACACCAAGCGAGGGGTCTGCTCCTGGCTCAGGGATGGTTTCAGCCAGGAAAGCCGACATTTCGTCTCGGTTTAGATCCTGCTCACCCAAAAGCTGCGAATAAAAGGATCTGATGACCTCCAGGATCCCTGATTTGGATCTCATCAGGGAGCCTGTACTATCTACCAGTCCTGTCACCACCTTACGACTCACTGACATCTTGCAGTTCTTGTAAGGGTCGGGCAAGCGGTACCTCCCGAAATCCCGTTCAAGAACCAAAGACGTGTGCCTATCATATTGGCATCTTTTGAGCAGAGCTTTCACCACGGAGATTTCCTCACGGCTACCTCCGGTTGAGACTAGATGTTCGAGTTTCCTCCTCATGTCTTGATACAGGCGATACCTGCTCATAGACCTGAGGCACGAGATCTGACGGAAAAACTCAGCCACCCGTTCTTTGAACACCTCCCACCACTCAGACTTAGTACCACCTAGATCCAATAAAGGTACCTGGCTCTGAAGAAAATCCTCGAAGGCCTGTCTTATCTCTGCTTCTTCCAGGAGAGTAGAATTCAGCCTCCATATACCTCTTCCCATCTGGAGGGACTCTGCAACATTCAAAGAAAACATAATCATACAGTGATCGGAGAACTCCACCTCAACGACGGACACTGCCGAAGAGATGGTGTCCTCCTTTAAAAAAAACCTGTCTATTCTGGATCTACGACTACCACTATGATAGGTGAATCCCGAGTGGCCTGGGGTATACCGAATGTGGATGTCCTCCAGGCGAGCATCACTAGCTATTCTATTCAACTCGACACTATCATAGGCCAGTACCTTTCTGGAACCTCCTCTGTCTTGGGGCCTAACGACAGTGTTAAAGTCCCCTCCAAAAATGACTTGTCGGCCTGTAAAAAGGAAGGGCTTAATCCTCATGAAGAGACTTTTCCGGTCCCACTTTGTCTGGGGACCGTAGATGTTAATGAGTCTTAGTTCTTGTCCCCTCATGAGAACATCTAAGATCAAGCACCGCCCCATTTCTAACTCGATCATCCGCCGGCATGTGACCGGTGCGGTAAAAAGTACCGCCACCCCGCTATATGGCTCAGCCGCAAGAGACCAGTAGGAGGGCCCACGTCGCCACTCCCTCCTAGCTTTCACGACCTCTGCCAAAAGTGACAGTCTGGTCTCCTGCAAAAACAAAATGTCAGCTTCAACCCGGCCGAGAAAATCAAAGGCTGCAAATCTAGCCATATTCGACTTAATGCTGGCAACGTTAATCGATGCCAGCGTCAACGGAGTGGGTGCCGCCATCATAAATGATTGAGTTAGACGGTTTTCTTCTTCCCACCCCTTGCTTTCTCCTCTGAGGAGGACCCCTCACCCTCTTTACCTCTTTTTTTTGTTTTTGAGGAGTCCATAACCTCCACCACCCCCCTCCCATTCTCATCTCCTGGGTCCGGGCCGACCCCCTCCCCCGGGGACAGTGGCCCCCGCAGAAGAGGAGGCTCAACGACACCTAGACTCCCTACCGTGCTCTCCCCCCCGTCCTGGGGGTCTGGAATATCCATGAGAACACGGTATCGGTTGGGGGAGCACACCAGGGGGGTGCAGGTTTTGCCTTCCTTGGCCGGGGCAGGGCCAGATGTTTTTAGCCCTGTTTTGATGTTACCCGGTGTCCCCTGTTTTGTTTTAGGCTGTGACCTCCCTTCCTCTTCCACACTTTCATAGTGGGAGGACTGGGAGTCCTCAGCCCTCTGCTCTCTCTCTATCCTCCTTATCTCCTCGTCCAGTACGGCCCCCCCAAGAGCATCAGTATCCTGGGGGGCATCCAGGTCCGAGCCAGAGGAGTCCCCAGTTTCCTGGGTCCTCCTCAGCTCTCGTTCCCTTCTGCGTTTTTCCGCCCTTCTCTGACGAGAAGGGGGTCCCCTCCTGGCGTTCGTCCTTTGCTCTTGGGCTCTATCGTCTCTGTCCGCCCCCTCGCCCACGGAGACCTCCCTCCTTACATTCTCCGTAGGGTTGGAACAGACATTGACGACTGAGCGCGGACACCGACTGAAAGGGTGACCTAGGTCACCACACAGGTTACACCTAATCTGCTCACACGATGCGGCCAGATGGCCTACCCCCCCACAATGAGCGCACTTCTGCACAGTGCAGCTTGCGCTCAAGTGTGAGGGGTCGCCACACCGGTGACACAGCTTCGGCTGCCCCTGGTAGAAGACAAGGATTCGATCTCTTCCCAAGAAAGCAGATGATGGTATGTGGGACACCGTCTGCCCCAGACGCTTAAGTTTAACCATAAACGTCCAGGCTCCCGACCAGATGCCAAACTCATCGCAGTTCTTCCGTGGCATCTCTGCTACCTCACCGTATCTTCCCAACCAGGTCATGATGTCCACACAGGAAAGCGACTCGTTACGGGTAAGAACGGTCACTTTCCTGAGACCATTCTGGCGAGAGATTGCTTGCGCAGCAAACCCTCGCCAGCCGGGCTCGCTTTTCACCAGCTCATAGTTCCCCCAGAAGACCTCAAGGCCCCCCGGCTGAACAAAGCTGATGTCAAACTCAGCCGTACCATGAGGATGTATCAAGGCGTAGATGTCACTCGCCTTGAAGCCCATCTCCAGCAGCAGCTCCACCACCCTCTTACGAGGAGGGCACGCATCATTGCCACGCCACTGGAGACGGACTACATTCCTCCTGGCCACGGCCGGCCCGGTTGTTGGGAGCGACCACTGATCTCCCCGTCTCTCTCGGAAGGCATCCAGACCATACCTATTTATCCAAAAGGATAGGTCCTTCTGCACTCCCCCTACTGTTATCGTCTGCTTCCCCTCCCTTAAGGCTTCTAGGAGGCGCTGTTGCAAACTGCCGTCCCGGGCCCAGAAGATGAGGATGGGTGGGCCGACGGTCCCCCCACCACAACGCCCGCATACGACCTGCCGGGCGCTCTGGCAGAAGGAGCAACCGGCCCGCCAATGGTTGACACTCCCCCCACAATATTACAACCCACATTAACATCCACAACATTACCACCACCAACAATATTACCAACACTACTAACACTACCATTAATATTTACATTTCCACTTACATTCCTCTCCACAACTTTCATACCGGCCAGGCTGGTTACAGAGTTCTTCCTCTTGTCGATGGGCTTTTTATAAGTTGTTTTTGTCGTTTTTGGGGTCTCCACATCATCAGGTGCCGCTACTTCTGGGGCGCCGCCGGATATCTCAGGCGGCAATCCCTCAGCACCCTCCGCTTCACCGACCTCCATATCTGCTGCGCCACCAATACAATGTTCGGGAGGAGGGGTGCCGTCACCCCCCGTGCCCGCTAAACCCCTCCCACCGCCTTGCGGCGATGCAGATGGAGGGGCCGCAGGCACCGCTAGAGCCGCTCCCGGCACCAAACCAACCCCCCCTCCCGTCGGGGGATGGCCAGCAGTGCCGGAGCCTCTCCTACCGCCACCACTCGCTGCCGCAACACTTTTTGGTGCGTCCGCCGGCCGAGTCACATGACCAGCGGACTTCCGGTTTTCCGGCGCCACATCCGGTTTCCGGTTCCCCCCGTCCCCCGGCCTCCGGCTTGCGCCAGAGACCGGCTTCTGAGGTTCCCCATCCGCCGGACACGGGGACACGCCCCCTAGCGCCACGTGGCCATCGACACCACCTCCTTTACAGGAGACGGCGTCTGGCGCCATCTTGGCCACATTGCTCAACACCAGCACCATATTTTTCTGCCCACATACTCGCCACGACCCCACTGCAGAGGCCGGAGCTGGGGGATTTGCGGGGTTTGCGTCCCGAACCGAGCTCTCACCCGGTCCGGAACGCAAGGAAGACAGGTAGGAATACTTATAGGTTACTCCACCTGTCTTCGCCTTTGCCTTCTTCCTCATCTTCCATAATTTTTTCTTCTTCCTTTTTTCCTCCTCTGGCGGCAACTCTGCTCCAAACGAAAAATTCTGCATAGACACTGGGGACTCCTGCTGCCGTATTTGTGTGAGCAACCCCGGGGGGTGCTCACTGTTAGATTCATAGTTCTCCACAGATCGGTTACAGGAATGTTCCACATTTGCCTCTCCATTGCTGCTTTCCCAGGGGGCCTCTGAGCCCGTCTCCGTCTCCCCCCGGGTCGGCATCCTCTCCTCCTCCGCTTCCACACTCTCCTCCGCTTCCACACTCTCCTCCATCTCCACAATTTCTCCAGCCTCCACTTCCCTGGCCTCCACTTCCACGGCCTCCACTTCCACGGCCTCCACTTCCACGGCCTCCATGTTTATTGCAGCATTAGCATCCTTATTTTTCCTGACTTTGCTGTCTTTCTTTTTTGCTACTTCCCCTTTCCAGGGGGTTTCGTTACCTTGTGTGGGGGACGCCATCAGGGAAAACCTCTCATCGTTTTCCAGCTTCTCCCCGAAGGCTCCCCCACCAGCCACGATCTCCGATCGCCTTTCCTCCACCGCCTTGACTTCCTCCAGGATTTCTTTTACCTGGAGACTATACCGGGACCTCTTGGTGCCTGATGTTTTTGCGGCTCGTCCCCTGGCGACCGCCAGATCTTCACGCAGCCGCCGCAGGGACTTACCGAGGTCCCGGTATTCTTCCAGCCGGGCAGCTAGGCGGGAGCTGAACGTCTCCATCGACTCCCCCGACTGCAGTAGCCCCCACTCCTCGACCGTGCTCTGGTCCCTTGGTCGGGCATCTGGCCTTGCTGGGCCTTCTGGTCCTCCACCTGGATGATCCGCCATGTCTCTCCTCCTGGCTCCTTCCAGAGCCCCAGCATCAGGGGGGGCCGCACAGATCTTTACACGGGATGACCTTCTCACCCCTGATGCTGGCTGCACGCTCCCAGCAGGTTGGGAAGACCCCCTACCCCCCGCCTGCATGCTCCAGGGGGTAGAGGTCTGAGGCTCCATGTATGAATGGAGCCTCCTTCAGGGAAGCTTCCTTAGCCCAGGCAGGTGATAGAAACCTGGGCTGGTGAAAGAAAGGAAACTCCCTGGATTTCGGGTGTGGTCCACTAAACACACACACACAGCAGCTCTCTCACACACAACCTCCCTCCTTGCTGGTCACTGCTGCTACTCTTTTAATAGAAAAATATAAAACATTACAAAATAAACGGTATTTACAAAACAAACACAACAAAACAAAACTTATGTACATTTCTGTACAATTTACCCAGCCTGGCCCTTCTTACATAAATCCCCATGCATACATAACTATAATCCCATACTCATTCGTACACACACCTATACCCCCCCAACCCCAAGAAAACATAACTATAACACTATATACAACATACTCTTAAAAACTATGTGCCAACCAATGGCCCCCTAAAAAAAACAACAAAAAAAAAACATATATAAAACAAAATAAATAATAATCACAATAATAATATAAACAAAATAATAATAATAATAATAATAATAATAATAATAATAAACTCTGAAAATAAAAGTTACCATCCCATGGTGCACTTACTCCAGTGCACCATGTAAATGAAAAGAAAAGAACAAAACACAAAAAATACAAAACAAAGCCAAAATATATATATATATATATATTTTTTTATTTTTTTTCTAATTTTTTTCCAAATATTTTTTATTTTTTTTAATATATTTTTTACTTTTTTTTAATTTTATTTTATTAACTTATCCACATTCATACCTAACCCTGTACACACTAACTTATCCATCACCACCCATCACCTCCCCCAACCAGCATCACGCCTCATGTCCTTCCATGTCCGCATAGTTCAGATGCTGGCCCCCACCACCCAACACATCACCCACCCAGCCCGATCCCACGTCTCATGTCCTCCTCACGTCCACGTAGTCCAGAATCGGGCTGGGCACACCCCCAGGCCCCCCACCCCACCTATCTACTGCCCATCTTACCTAAACATTCACACAAACCCATGAATACACCTATACACCATATAATCATACCGACACATAACTATAACAAAATATCATACTGTATACATAAACCCGAAAACCTAAGTTTGGCTGCTTGTAAGCCCTTTTTCTGTCTCCAAAAAGCTCAAAACAAAAACCTACTTGTGCTTACTCAGCCCATCACCAGAGGAGAGAGAGAGGAAAGCCCCCCTAGAGCACCAGCCCAGAGGCCAAAGCCAACCCCCAACCACCACTCCGGTCCCTATCGCTAAACCTATGCTGCTTGCCCTATCTCTATCCCTTATTACTTTATAAACTAATCTGTCCCTCCTGCTGTCTCTCATTCTGTCCCTATCGCTATTTCCCGGTGTCATGGCCAGGTGCAGACCCCCACCTCCAGTCTAATACCCAGGGGCACTCCCTCCCCTCCCCCTGAAGGTTGGTTCCACCTAGGGCACCCTAAAATTGAAGCCCCTCCAAAGTCGAGAGGCCTTGGATGCACCCAGTTTCTCAACCTCCAGAGACCGGACCTTCACCAGGTCACCCATGATATTCCTACACACCTCGTCCTCCAGGAGGATTTTACACTGAGTCGATACTAAGCACCGTGCGTTCCACGTGAAATACCTGATCACTAAACTAACTAAAAAAGAAGTGCAATGATCCCTTCCACCCAGGTCTCCGAATGCCCCATAGGCCCAACCAGCGTAGGAGAGGTTGGTCAGACCGGGCCAACCGATGGAGGCACCCACCCGTTTGTAAACCTCTGCATTGAAGGGACACTGAAGCAAGAAATGGTCCATGCTTTCCAGCGTGTCATCGCACTCCTCCCGAGGACAACCTCTTTCATCAGAGTTTCTGTACTTCAGATTGCCCCTTACATACAGCCTCCCATGGAAGCAGCGCCAAGCCAGATCCCAAAACTTCTGGGGAATCCTCACAGAGTTTAAAAGTTTTAATCCCACCCCGAGGTCGCTACTTGGGCAGTCCCTGAGCGCCAGGGGCTTCTGGAAGCAGGTCAACAAGACCTTTCTGTCAAGAAATTTTCTCGACATGGTCTTGATCTCCCTCGCCTCCAGACCCCACCGACGAACAACCTTCAGAACCGGGGCGGCATAAGCCGGGAGGTGCCCATGGGGTACACGCAGGTCTTTCGCTTGGCCTCCTGTCTCCCATTCCTGGAAGAAAGGCCGAAACCATCCCCTGCAGGAGGATATCCACAGAGGAGCCCTTTCTCTTTCAAAGAGGTTTGCCAAATTAATTTTAATGAAGGTGTTTACTAGAAACACCACTGGGTTAACCATACCTAACCCACCTAGTTTCCTCGGTAGGTAAGTAACCTCCCTCTTGATTAGGTTAAGCCTGTTTCCCCATAACAGTTGGAAGAACAGGCTATAGACCCGAGTCCAGAGAGGTTCTGGCAACATGCACACGCTGCCAAGGTAGAGCAACATGGGCATCAGGTAAGCCTTGGCCAGGTGAACCCTTTCCCTAAGGGACAAAGACCATCCCTTCCATTGGCCAACCTTCTGGGCAGCTATTGATAGCCTACCTTCCCAGTTTTTCATGGGGTAATCACCCGGGCCAAATTCAATGCCTAAGATTTTAGCAGACCCTTTGGGCTCTGGGAGGGTGTCCGGGAGATCAAAACTAGGATCCCCTCCCCCAGCCAGAGACTTTCACACTTGTCCCGGTTGATCCTGGACCCAGATGCCCGTGAGTAGCGCTCAACTTCTGACATCACCCACTCTGCCTCCCCTCTCGAGGAGACAAAGATAGTGACGTCATCCGCGTACGCAACCACCCTCTGAGTGGCTTCCGGCTCCTCCAAGTCCATCCCCACCCCCGCCAATGGCCCACGATCGAGCCGCCTAAGAAAGGGGTCGATCGCGAAAACATACAGCAAGGGGCTTAAGGGACAACCCTGGCGGACACCAGACCCAACCTCAAAGGGGGTTCCAGTCCAACCGTTCACCAGTGCAAAAGACTCAGCCCCAGCGTATAGGGTCTGGAGCCAATTAACGAACTCACCCGGTAGGCCATACCTCAGAAGGACTGACCATAGGTACTTGTGATTCACCCGGTCAAAAGCTTTGGCCTGATCCAAGGACAGCATGTACCCCTCCCATCGGCCAGAATGTCCCTGCTCCACTGCCTCTCTGACACTGAGGACAGCACTAAAGGTGCTGCGGCCTGGAACAGAGCAATGCTGGGCCGACGAAAGGAGCCGGGGTGCAAACTTCACCAGCCGATTAAACAGTACTTTTGCGAGAACCTTTCTGTCCGTATTGAGGAGCGCTATGGGACGCCAGTTCTCAATACGGGTCGAATCCTTACCCTTTGACAGAATGATCAAGGCCGACTTGCCCATTGACTTTGGCAGAGCGCCCGAGGAGAGGCACTCATTAAAAACCGCAGTCAAGAGGGGAACTAAGGTTCCCTTAAAAGCCTTATAAAACTCAGATGTTAAGCCATCTGGGCCTGGCGACTTTTTGATGGCCAACCCATCAATCGCCAGCATCACTTCCTCTTCCTTGATCGACTCTGTCAAAACACCAAGCGAGGGGTCTGCTCCTGGCTCAGGGATGGTTTCAGCCAGGAAAGCCGACATTTCGTCTCGGTTTAGATCCTGCTCACCCAAAAGCTGCGAATAAAAGGATCTGATGACCTCCAGGATCCCTGATTTGGATCTCATCAGGGAGCCTGTACTATCTACCAGTCCTGTCACCACCTTACGACTCACTGACATCTTGCAGTTCTTGTAAGGGTCGGGCAAGCGGTACCTCCCGAAATCCCGTTCAAGAACCAAAGACGTGTGCCTATCATATTGGCATCTTTTGAGCAGAGCTTTCACCACGGAGATTTCCTCACGGCTACCTCCGGTTGAGACTAGATGTTCGAGTTTCCTCCTCATGTCTTGATACAGGCGATACCTGCTCATAGACCTGAGGCACGAGATCTGACGGAAAAACTCAGCCACCCGTTCTTTGAACACCTCCGACCACTCAGACTTAGTACCACCTAGATCCAATAAAGGTACCTGGCTCTGAAGAAAATCCTCGAAGGCCTGTCTTATCTCTGCTTCTTCCAGGAGAGTAGAATTCAGCCTCCATATACCTCTTCCCATCTGGAGGGACTCTGCAACATTCAAAGAAAAAATAATCATACAGTGATCGGAGAACTCCACCTCAACGACGGACACTGCCGAAGAGATGGCGTCCTCCTTTAAAAAAAACCTGTCTATCCTGGACCTACGACTACCACTATGATAGGTGAACCCCGAGTGGCCTGGGGTATACCGAATGTGGATGTCCTCCAGGCGAGCATCACTAGCTATTCTATTCAACTCGACACTATCATAGGCCAGTACCTTTCTGGAACCTCCTCTGTCTTGGGGCCTAACGACAGTGTTAAAGTCCCCTCCAAAAATGACTTGTCGGCCTGTAAAAAGGAAGGGCTTAATCCTCATGAAGAGACTTTTCCGGTCCCACTTTGTCTGGGGACCGTAGATGTTAATGAGTCTTAGTTCTTGTCCCCTCATGAGAACATCTAAGATCAAGCACCGCCCCATTTCTAACTCGATCATCCGCCGGCATGTGACCGGTGCGGTAAAAAGTACCGCCACCCCGCTATATGGCTCAGCCGCAAGAGACCAGTAGGAGGGCCCACGTCGCCACTCCCTCCTAGCTTTCACGACCTCTGCCAAAAGTGACAGTCTGGTCTCCTGCAAAAACAAAATGTCAGCTTCAACCCGGCCGAGAAAATCAAAGGCTGCAAATCTAGCCATATTCGACTTAATGCTGGCAACGTTAATCGATGCCAGCGTCAACGGAGTGGGTGCCGCCATCATAAATGATTGAGTTAGACGGTTTTCTTCTTCCCACCCCTTGCTTTCTCCTCTGAGGAGGACCCCTCACCCTCTTTACCTCTTTTTTTTGTTTTTGAGGAGTCCATAACCTCCACCACCCCCCTCCCATTCTCATCTCCTGGGTCCGGGCCGACCTCCTCCCCCGGGGACAGTGGCCCCCGCAGAAGAGGAGGCTCAACGACTCCTAGACTCCCTACCGTGCTCTCCCCCCCCCGGCCTGGGGGTCTGGAATATCCATGAGAACACGGTATCAGTTGGGGGAGCACACCAGGGGGGTGCAGGTTTTGCCTTCCTTGGCCGGGGCAGGGCCAGATGTTTTTAGCCCTGTTTTGATGTTACCCGGTGTCCCCTGTTTTGTTTTAGGCTGTGACCTCCCTTCCTCTTCCACACTTTCATAGTGGGAGGACTGGGAGTCCTCAGCCCTCTGCTCTCTCTCTATCCTCCTTATCTCCTCGTCCAGTACGGCCCCCCCAAGAGCATCAGTATCCTGGGGGGCATCCAGGTCCGAGCCAGAGGAGTCCCCAGTTTCCTGGGTCCTCCTCAGCTCTCGTTCCCTTCTGCGTTTTTCCGCCCTTCTCTGACGAGAAGGGGGTCCCCTCCTGGCGTTCGTCCTTTGCTCTTGGGCTCTATCGTCTCTGTCCGCCCCCTCGCCCACGGAGACCTCCCTCCTTACATTCTCCGTAGGGTTGGAACAGACATTGACGACTGAGCGCGGACACCGACTGAAAGGGTGACCTAGGTCACCACACAGGTTACACCTAATCTGCTCACACGATGCGGCCAGATGGCCTACCCCCCCACAATGAGCGCACTTCTGCACAGTGCAGCTTGCGCTCAAGTGTGAGGGGTCGCCACACCGGTGACACAGCTTCGGCTGCCCCTGGTAGAAGACAAGGATTCGATCTCTTCCCAAGAAAGCAGATGATGGTATGTGGGACACCGTCTGCCCCAGACGCTTAAGTTTAACCATAAACGTCCAGGCTCCCGACCAGATGCCAAACTCATCGCAGTTCTTCCGTGGCATCTCTGCTACCTCACCGTATCTTCCCAACCAGGTCATGATGTCCACACAGGAAAGCGACTCGTTACGGGTAAGAACGGTCACTTTCCTGAGACCATTCTGGCGAGAGATTGCTTGCGCAGCAAACCCTCGCCAGCCGGGCTCGCTTTTCACCAGCTCATAGTTCCCCCAGAAGACCTCAAGGCCCCCCGGCTGAACAAAGCTGATGTCAAACTCAGCCGTACCATGAGGATGTATCAAGGCGTAGATGTCACTCGCCTTGAAGCCCATCTCCAGCAGCAGCTCCACCACCCTCTTACGAGGAGGGCACGCATCATTGCCACGCCACTGGAGACGGACTACATTCCTCCTGGCCACGGCCGGCCCGGTTGTTGGGAGCGACCACTGATCTCCCCGTCTCTCTCGGAAGGCATCCAGACCATACCTATTTATCCAAAAGGATAGGTCCTTCTGCACTCCCCCTACTGTTATCGTCTGCTTCCCCTCCCTTAAGGCTTCTAGGAGGCGCTGTTGCAAACTGCCGTCCCCGGGCCCAGAAGATGAGGATGGGTGGGCCGACGGTCCCCCCACCACAACGCCCGCATACGACCTGCCGGGCGCTCTGGCAGAAGGAGCAACCGGCCCGCCAATGGTTGACACTCCCCCCACAATATTACAACCCACATTAACATCCACAACATTACCACCACCAACAATATTACCAACACTACTAACATTACCATTAATATTTACATTTTCACTTACATTCCTCTCCACAACTTTCATACCGGCCAGGCTGGTAACGGAGTTCTTCCTTTTGTCCATAGGCTTTATATATGTTGTTTTTGGGGTCTCCACATCATCAGGTGCCGCTACTTCTGGGGCGCCGCCGGATATCTCAGGCGGCAATCCCTCAGCACCCTCCGCTTCACCGACCTCCATTTCTGCTGCGCCACCAATGCAATGTTCGGGAGGAGGGGTGCCGTCACCCCCCGTGCACGCTAAACCCCTCCCACCGCCTTGCGGCGATGCAGATGGAGGGGCCGCAGGCACAGCTAGAGCCGCTCCCGGCACCAAACCACCCCCCCCTCCCGTCGGGGGATGGCCAGCAGTGCCGAAGCCTCTCCTACCGCCACCACTCGCTGCCGCAACACTTTCTGGTGCGTCCGCCGGCCGAGTCACATGACCAGCGGACTTCCGGTTTTTCGGCGCCACATCCGGTTTCCGGTTCCCCCTGTCCCCCGGCCTCCGGCTTGCGCCAGAGACCGGCTTCTGAGGTTCCCCATCCGCCGGACACGGGGACACGCCCCCTAGCGCCACGTGGCCATCGACACCACCTCCTTTACAGGAGACGGCGTCTGGCGCCATCTTGGCCACATTGCTCAAAACCAGCACCATATCTTTCTGCCCACATACCCGCCACGACCCCACTGCAGAGGCCGGAGCTGGGGGATTTGCGGGGTTTGCGTCCCGAACCGAGCTCTCACCCGGTCCGGAACGCAAGGAAGACAGGTAGGAATATTTATAGGATACCCCACCTGTCTTCGCCTTTGTTTTCTTCCGCCTTAACTTCCAAAGCTTCTTCTTCTGTACTTTGTCCTCCTCTGGTGGCAACTCAGCTCCAAAAGTAAAGTTCTGGAGGGACACTGGGGACTCCTGCAGCCGTATTTGCGTGAGCAACCCCGGGGGGTGCCCACTGCCCGATTCAATGTCTTGCACACCTTGGCTGCAGGAAAGTTCCCCACTTGCCCCTCCATTACTGCCCTCCCAGGGGTCCTCCGAGCCCGTCTCCTCCCGGGTAGGCGTCCTCTCCACCTCCACGCTTTCCTCCATTTCTGTGGCCTCCACTTCTGCGGCCTCCAATTTTGCGGCCTCCATTTTTGCGGCCTCCACTTTTGCGGCCTCCACTTTTGCGGCCTCCACTTTTGCGGCCTCCACTTTTGCGGCCTCCACTTTTGCGGCCTCCACTGCCTCTGCACTTTTAGCAGCCAATGCCTTTACTCCCCTTTTGCAGGGGGTTTCATTACTTTGCGTGGGGGACGCCATCAGGGAAAACCTTTCATCATTCTCCAATTTCTCCCCGAAGGCTCCCCCACCGACCACAATCTCCATCTTTCTCTCCTCCACCATATTAATTTCTTCCAGTATTTCCTTTACCTGTAGACTATACCGGGACCTCTTGGAGCCTGATGTTTTAGCTGCTCGTCCCCTTGCGGCCGCCAGATCTTCCCGCAGCCGCCGCAGGGACTTACCGAGGTCCCGGTATTCTTCCAGCCGGGCAGCTAGGCGGGAGCTGAACGTCTCCACAGACTCTCCTGACCGAAGTAGCCCCCACTCCTCGACCGTGCTCTGGTCCCTTGGTCGGGCATCTGGCCTCGCTGGGCCTTCTGGTCCTCCACCTGGATGATCCTCCATGTCTCTCCTCCTGGCTCCTTCCAGAGCCCCAGCATCAGGGGGGGCCGCACAGATCTTTCCACGGGATGACCTTCTCACCCCTGATGCTGGCTGCACGTTCCCAGCAGGTTGGGAAGACCCTCTACCCCCCGCCTGCATGCTCCAGGGGGTAGAGGTCTGAGGCTCCATGTATGAATGGAGCCTCCTTCAGGGAAGCTTCCTTAGCCCAGGCAGGTGATAGAAACCTGGGCTGGTGAAAGAAAGGAAACTCCCTGGATTCCGGGTGTGGTCCACTCAACTCCACACACACAGCAGCTCTCACTCACACAACCTCCCTCCTTGCTGGTCACTGCTGCTACTCTTTTAATAGAAAAATATAAAACATTACAAAATAAACGGTATTTACAAAACAAACACAACAAAACAAAACTTATGTACATTTCTGTACAATTTACCCAGCCTGGCCCTTCTTACATAAATCCCCATGCATACATAACTATAATCCCATACTCATTCATACACACACCTAAACCCCCCTAACCCCAAGAAAACATAACTATAACACTATATACAACATACTCTTAAAAACCATGTGCCAACCAATGGCCCCCTAAAAAAAAAAATCAAGACATATATAAAACAAAAAAAAAAAAAAAAAAATAATAATCACAATAATAATATAAACAAAATAATAATAATAATAATAATAATAAACTCTGAAAATAAAAGTTACCATCCCATGGTGCACTTACTCCAGTGCACCATGTAAATGAAAAGAAAAGAACAAAACACAAAAATATACATATATATATATATATATTTATTTATTTTTTTCTAATTTTTTTCAATTATTATTTTTTTTTTTTTTTTTATATATTTTTTACTTTTTTTTTATTTTATTTTATTAACTTATCCACATTCATACCTAACCCTGTACACTAACTTATCCATCACCACCCATCACCTCCCCCAACCAGCATCACGCCTCATGTCCTTCCATGTCCGCATAGTTCAGACGCTGGCCCCCACCACCCAACACATCACCCACCCAGCCCGATCCCACGTCTCATGTCCTCCTCACGTCCACGTAGTCCAGAATCGGGATGGGCACACCCTCAGGCCCCCCACCCCACCTATCTACTGCCCATCTTATCTAAACATTCACTCAAACCCATGCATACACCTATACACCATATAATCATACCGACACATAACTATAACAAAATATCATACTGTATACAATAACCCGAAAACCTAAGTTTGGCTGCTTGTAAGCCCTTTTTCTGTCTCCAAAAAGTTCAAAACAAAAACCTACTTGTGCTTACTCAGCCCATCACCAGAGGAGAGAGAGAGGAAAGCCCCCCTAGAGCACCAGCCCAGAGGCCAAAGCCAACCCCCAACCACCACCCCGGTCCCTATCGCTAAACCTATGCTGCTTGCCCTATCTCTATCCCTTATTACTTTATGAACTAATCTGTCCCTCCTGCTGTCTCTCATTCTGTCCCTATCGCTATTTCCCGGTGTCATGGCCAGGTGCAGACCCCCACCTCCAGTCTAATACCCAGGGGCACTCCCTCCCCTCCCCCTGAAGGTTGGTTCCACCTAGGGCACCCTAAAATTGAAGCCCCTCCAAAGTCGAGAGGCCTTGGATGCACCCAGTTTCTCAACCTCCAGAGACCGGACCTTCACCAGGTCACCCATGATATTCCTACACACCTCGTCCTCCAGGAGGATTTTACACTGAGTCGATACTAAGCATCGTGCGTTCCACGTGAAATACCTGATCACTAAACTAACTAAAAAAGAAGTGCAATGATCCCTTCCACCCAGGTCTCCGAATGCCCCATAGGCCCAACCAGCGTAGGAGAGGTTGGTCAGACCGGGCCAACCGATGGAGGCACCCACCCGTTTGTAAACCTCTGCATTGAAGGGACACTGAAGCAAGAAATGGTCCATGCTTTCCAGCGTGTCATCGCACTCCTCCCGAGGACAACCTCTTTCATCGGAGTTTCTGTACTTCAGATTGCCCCTTACATACAGCCTCCCATGGAAGCAGCGCCAAGCCAGATCCCAAAACTTCTGGGGAATCCTCACAGAGTTTAAAAGTTTTAATCCCACCCCGAGGTCGCTACTTGGGCAGTCCCTGAGCGCCAGGGGCTTCTGGAAGCAGGTCAACAAGACCTTTCTGTCAAGAAATTTTCTCGACATGGTCTTGATCTCCCTCGCCTCCAGACCCCACCGACGAACAACCTTCAGAACCGGGGCGGCATAAGCCGGGAGGTGCCCATGGGGTACACGCAGGTCTTTCGCTTGGCCTCCTGTCTCCCATTCCTGGAAGAAAGGCCGAAACCATCCCCTGCAGGAGGATATCCACAGAGGAGCCCTTTCTCTTTCAAAGAGGTTTGCCAAATTAATTTTAATGAAGGTGTTTACTAGAAACACCACTGGGTTAACCATACCTAACCCACCTAGTTTCCTCGGTAGGTAAGTAACCTCCCTCTTGATTAGGTTAAGCCTGTTTCCCCATAACAGTTGGAAGAACAGGCTATAGACCCGAGTCCAGAGAGGTTCTGGCAACATGCACACGCTGCCAAGGTAGAGCAACATGGGCATCAGGTAAGCCTTGGCCAGGTGAACCCTTTCCCTAAGGGACAAAGACCATCCCTTCCATTGGCCAACCTTCTGGGCAGCTATTGATAGCCTACCTTCCCAGTTTTTCATGGGGTAATCACCCGGGCCAAATTCAATGCCTAAGATTTTAGCAGACCCTTTGGGCTCTGGGAGGGTGTCCGGGAGATCAAAACTAGGATCCCCTCCCCCCAGCCAGAGACTTTCACACTTGTCCCGGTTGATCCTGGACCCAGATGCCCGTGAGTAGCGCTCAACTTCTGACATCACCCACTCTGCCTCCCCTCTCGAGGAGACAAAGATAGTGACGTCATCCGCGTACGCAACCACCCTCTGAGTGGCTTCCGGCTCCTCCAAGTCCATCCCCACCCCCGCCAATGGCCCACGATCGAGCCGCCTAAGAAAGGGGTCGATCGCGAAAACATACAGCAAGGGGCTTAAGGGACAACCCTGGCGGACACCAGACCCAACCTCAAAGGGGGTTCCAGTCCAACCGTTCACCAGTGCAAAAGACTCAGCCCCAGCGTATAGGGTCTGGAGCCAATTAACGAACTCACCCGGTAGGCCATACCTCAGAAGGACTGACCAAAGGTACTTGTGATTCACCCGGTCAAAAGCTTTGGCCTGATCCAAGGACAGCATGTACCCCTCCCATCGGCCAGAATGTCCCTGCTCCACTGCCTCTCTGACACTGAGGACAGCACTAAAGGTGCTGCGGCCTGGAACAGAGCAATGCTGGGCCGACGAAAGGAGCCGGGGTGCAAACTTCACCAGCCGATTAAACAGTACTTTTGCGAGAACCTTTCTGTCCGTATTGAGGAGCGCTATGGGACGCCAGTTCTCAATACGTGTCGAATCCTTACCCTTTGACAGAATGATCAAGGCCGACTTGCCCATTGACTTTGGAAGAGCGCCCGAGGAGAGGCACTCATTAAAAACCGCAGTCAAGAGGGGAACTAAGGTTCCCTTAAAAGCCTTATAAAACTCAGATGTTAAGCCATCTGGGCCTGGCGACTTTTTGATGGCCAACCCATCAATCGCCAGCATCACTTCCTCTTCCTTGATCGACTCTGTCAAAACACCAAGCGAGGGGTCTGCTCCTGGCTCAGGGATGGTTTCAGCCAGGAAAGCCGACATTTCGTCTCGGTTTAGATCCTGCTCACCCAAAAGCTGCGAATAAAAGGATCTGATGACCTCCAGGATCCCTGATTTGGATCTCATCAGGGAGCCTGTACTATCTACCAGTCCTGTCACCACCTTACGACTCACTGACATCTTGCAGTTCTTGTAAGGGTCGGGCGAGCGGTACTTCCCGAAATCCCGTTCAAGAACCAAAGACGTGTGCCTATCATATTGGCATCTTTTGAGCAGAGCTTTCACCACGGAGATTTCCTCACGGCTACCTCCGGTTGAGACTAGATGTTCGAGTTTCCTCCTCATGTCTTGATACAGGCGATACCTGCTCATAGACCTGAGGCACGAGATCTGACGGAAAAACTCAGCCACCCGTTCTTTGAACACCTCCCACCACTCAGACTTAGTACCACCTAGATCCAATAAAGGTACCTGGCTCTGAAGAAAATCCTCGAAGGCCTGTCTTATCTCTGCTTCTTCCAGGAGAGTAGAATTCAGCCTCCATATACCTCTTCCCATCTGGAGGGACTCTGCAACATTCAAAGAAAACATAATCATACAGTGATCGGAGAACTCCACCTCAACGACGGACACTGCCGAAGAGATGGCGTCCTCCTTTAAAAAAAACCTGTCTATTCTGGATCTACGACTACCACTATGATAGGTGAATCCCGAGTGGCCTGGGGTATACCGAATGTGGATGTCCTCCAGGCGAGCATCACTAGCTATTCTATTCAACTCGACACTATCATAGGCCAGTACCTTTCTGGAACCTCCTCTGTCTTGGGGCCTAACGACAGTGTTAAAGTCCCCTCCAAAAATGACTTGTCGGCCTGTAAAAAGGAAGGGCTTAATCCTCATGAAGAGACTTTTCCGGTCCCACTTTGTCTGGGGACCGTAGATGTTAATGAGTCTTAGTTCTTGTCCCCTCATGAGAACATCTAAGATCAAGCACCGCCCCATTTCTAACTCGATCATCCGCCGGCATGTGACCGGTGCGGTAAAAAGTACCGCCACCCCGCTATATGGCTCAGCCGCAAGAGACCAGTAGGAGGGCCCACGTCGCCACTCCCTCCTAGCTTTCACGACCTCTGCCAAAAGTGACAGTCTGGTCTCCTGCAAAAACAAAATGTCAGCTTCAACCCGGCCGAGAAAATCAAAGGCTGCAAATCTAGCCATATTCGACTTAATGCTGGCAACGTTAATCGATGCCAGCGTCAACGGAGTGGGTGCCGCCATCATAAATGATTGAGTTAGACGGTTTTCTTCTTCCCACCCCTTGCTTTCTCCTCTGAGGAGGACCCCTCACCCTCTTTACCTCTTTTTTTTGTTGTTGAGGAGTCCATAACCTCCACCACCCCCCTCCCATTCTCATCTCCTGGGTCCGGGCCGACCCCCTCCCCCGGGGACAGTGGCCCCCGCAGAAGAGGAGGCTCAACGACTCCTAGACTCCCTACCGTGCTCTCCCCCCCGGCCTGGGGGTCTGGAATATCCATGAGAACACGGTATCGGTTGGGGGAGCACACCAGGGGGGTGCAGGTTTTGCCTTCCTTGGCCGGGGCAGAGCCAGATGTTTTTAGCCCTGTTTTGATGTTACCCGGTGTCCCCTGTTTTGTTTTAGGCTGTGACCTCCCTTCCTCTTCCACACTTTCATAGTGGGAGGACTGGGAGTCCTCAGCCCTCTGCTCTCTCTCTATCCTCCTTATCTCCTCGTCCAGTACGGCCCCCCCAAGAGCATCAGTATCCTGGGGGGCATCCAGGTCCGAGCCAGAGGAGTCCCCAGTTTCCTGGGTCCTCCTCAGCTCTCGTTCCCTTCTGCGTTTTTCCACCCTTCTCTGACGAGAAGGGGGTCCCCTCCTGGCGTTCGTCCTTTGCTCTTGGGCTCTATCGTCTCTGTCCGCCCCCTCGCCCACGGAGACCTCCCTCCTTACATTCTCCGTAGGGTTGGAACAGACATTGACGACTGAGCGCGGACACCGACTGAAAGGGTGACCTAGGTCACCACACAGGTTACACCTAATCTGCTCACACGATGCGGCCAGATGGCCTACCCCCCCACAATGAGCGCACTTCTGCACAGTGCAGCCTGCGCTCAAGTGTGAGGGGTCGCCACACCGGTGACACAGCTTCGGCTGCCCCTGGTAGAAGACAAGGATTCGATCTCTTCCCAAGAAAGCAGATGATGGTATGTGGGACACCGTCTGCCCCAGACGCTTAAGTTTAACCATAAACGTCCAGGCTCCCGACCAGATGCCAAACTCATCGCAGTTCTTCCGTGGCATCTCTGCTACCTCACCGTATCTTCCCAACCAGGTCATGATGTCCACACAGGAAAGCGACTCGTTACGGGTAAGAACGGTCACTTTCCTGAGACCATTCTGGCGAGAGATTGCTTGCGCAGCAAACCCTCGCCAGCCGGGCTCGCTTTTCACCAGCTCATAGTTCCCCCAGAAGACCTCAAGGCCCCCCGGCTGAACAAAGCTGATGTCAAACTCAGCCGTACCATGAGGATGTATCAAGGCGTAGATGTCACTCGCCTTGAAGCCCATCTCCAGCAGCAGCTCCACCACCCTCTTACGAGGAGGGCACGCATCATTGCCACGCCACTGGAGACGGACTACATTCCTCCTGGCCACGGCCGGCCCGGTTGTTGGGAGCGACCACTGATCTCCCCGTCTCTCTCGGAAGGCATCCAGACCATACCTATTTATCCAAAAGGATAGGTCCTTCTGCACTCCCCCTACTGTTATCGTCTGCTTCCCCTCCCTTAAGGCTTCTAGGAGGCGCTGTTGCAAACTGCCGTCCCCGGGCCCAGAAGATGAGGATGGGTGGGCCGACGGTCCCCCCACCACAACGCCCGCATACGACCTGCCGGGCGCTCTGGCAGAAGGAGCAACCGGCCCGCCAATGGTTGACACTCCCCCCACAATATTACAACCCACATTAACATCCACAACATTACCACCACCAACAATATTACCAACACTACTAACGCTACCATTAATATTTACATTTCCACTTACATTCCTCTCCACAACTTTCATACCGGCCAGGCTGGTTACAGAGTTCTTCCTCTTGTCCATGGGCTTTTTATAAGTTGTTTTTGTCGTTTTTGGGGTCTCCACATCATCAGGTGCCGCTACTTCTGGGGCGCCGCCGGATATCTCAGGCGGCAATCCCTCAGCACCCTCCGCTTCACCGACCTCCATATCTGCTGCGCCACCAATGCAATGTTCGGGAGGAGGGGTGCCGTCACCCCCCGTGCCCGCTAAACCCCTCCCACCGCCTTGCGGCGATGCAGATGGAGGGGCCGCAGGCACCGCTAGAGCCGCTCCCGGCACCAAACCAACCCCCCCCTCCCGTCGGGGGATGGCCAGCAGTGCCGGAGCCTCTCCTACCGCCACCACTCGCTGCCGCAACACTTTTTGGTGCGTCCGCCGGCCGAGTCACATGACCAGCGGACTTCCGGTTTTCCGGCGCCACATCCGGTTTCCGGTTCCCCCCGTCCCCCGGCCTCCGGCTTGCGCCAGAGACCGGCTTCTGAGGTTCCCCATCCGCCGGACATGGGGACACGCCCCCTAGCGCCACGTGGCCATCGACACCACCTCCTTTACAGGAGACGGCATCTGGCGCCATCTTGGCCACATTGCTCAAAACCAGCACCATATTTTTCTGCCCACATACCCGCCACGACCCCACTGCAGAGGCCGGAGCTGGGGGATTTGCGGGGTTTGCGTCCCGAACCGAGCTCTCACCCGGTCCGGAACGCAAGGAAGACAGGTAGGAATACTTATAGGTTACTCCACCTGTCTTCGCCTTTGCCTTCTTCCTCATCTTCCATAATTTTTTCTTCTTCCTTTTTTCCTCCTCTGGCGGCAACTCTGCTCCAAACGAAAAATTCTGCATAGACACTGGGGACTCCTGCTGCCGTATTTGTGTGAGCAACCCCGGGGGTGCTCACTGTTAGATTCATAGTTCTCCACAGATCGGTTATAGGAATGTTCCACATTTGCCTCTCCATTGCTGCTTTCCCAGGGGGCCTCTGAGCCCGTCTCCGTCTCCCCCCGGGTCAGCATCCTCTCCTCCTCCGCTTCCACACTCTCCTCCGCTTCCACACTCTCCTCCATCTCCACAATTTCTCCAGCCTCCACTTCCACGGCCTCCGTTTCCACGGCCTCCACTTCCACGGCCTCCACTTCCACGGCCTCCACTTCCACGGCCTCCATGTTTATTGCAGCATTAGCATCCTTATTTTTCCTGACTTTGCTGTCTTTCTTTTTTGCTACTTCCCCTTTCCAGGGGGTTTCGTTACCTTGTGTGGGGGACGCCATCAGGGAAAACCTCTCATCGTTTTCCAGCTTCTCCCCGAAGGCTCCCCCACCAGCCACGATCTCCGATCGCCTTTCCTCCACCGCCTTGACTTCCTCCAGGATTTCTTTTACCTGGAGACTATACCGGGACCTCTTGGTGCCTGATGTTTTTGCGGCTCGTCCCCTGGCGACCGCCAGATCTTCACGCAGCCGCCGCAGGGACTTACCGAGGTCCCGGTATTCTTCCAGCCGGGCAGCTAGGCGGGAGCTGAACGTCTCCATCGACTCCCCCGACTGCAGTAGCCCCCACTCCTCGACCGTGCTCTGGTCCCTTGGTCGGGCATCTGGCCTTGCTGGGCCTTCTGGTCCTCCACCTGGATGATCCGCCATGTCTCTCCTCCTGGCTCCTTCCAGAGCCCCAGCATCAGGGGGGGCCGCACAGATCTTTACACGGAATGACCTTCTCACCCCTGATGCTGGCTGCACGCTCCCAGCAGGTTGGGAAGACCCCCTACCCCCCGCCTGCATGCTCCAGGGGGTAGAGGTCTGAGGCTCCATGTATGAATGGAGCCTCCTTCAGGGAAGCTTCCTTAGCCCAGGCAGGTGATAGAAACCTGGGCTGGTGAAAGAAAGGAAACTCCCTGGATTCCGGGTGTGGTCCACACAGCACACAAACAGCACACACTCAGGAGCTCTCTCACACACAACCTCCCTCCTTGCTAGTCACTGCTGCTACTCTTTTAATAGAAAAATATAAAACATTACAAAATAAACGGTATTTACAAAACAAACACAACAAAACAAAACTTATGTACATTTCTGTACAATTTACCCAGCCTGGCCCTTCTTACATAAATCCCCATGCATACATAACTATAATCCCATACTCATTCGTACACACACCTATACCCCCCCAACCCCAAGAAAACATAACTATAACACTATATACAACATACTCTTAAAAACCATGTGCCAACCAATGGCCCCCTAAAAAAAAAATTAAGACATATATAAAACAAAATAAATAATAATCACAATAATAATATAAACAAAATAATAATAATAATAATAATAATAATAATAATAATAATAATAATAATAAACTCTGAAAATAAAAGTTACCATCCCATGGTGCACTTACTCCAGTGCACCATGTAAATGAAAAGAAAAGAACAAAACACAAAAATATATATATATATATATATATATATATATATATATATTTATTTATTTATTTTTTTCTAATTTTTGAAATTATTATTTTTTTTTTTTTTTTTTTTTTTTTTATATATTTTTTACTTTTTTTTATTTTATTAACTTATCCACATTCATACCTAACCCTGTACACACTAACTTATCCATCACCACCCATCACCTCCCCCAACCAGCATCACGCCTCATGTCCTTCCATGTCCGCATAGTTCAGATGCTGGCCCCCACCACCCAACACATCACCCACCCAGCCCGATCCCACGTCTCATGTCCTCCTCACGTCCACGTAGTCCAGAATCGGGATGGGCACACCCCCAGGCCCCCCACCCCACCTATCTACTGCCCATCTTATCTAAACATTCACTCAAACCCATGCATACACCTATACACCATATAATCATACCGACACATAACTATAACAAAATATCATACTGTATACAATAACCCGAAAACCTAAGTTTGGCTGCTTGTAAGCCCTTTTTCTGTCTCCAAAAAGCTCAAAACAAAAACCTACTTGTGCTTACTCAGCCCATCACCAGAGGAGAGAGAGAGGAAAGCCCCCCTAGAGCACCAGCCCAGAGGCCAAAGCCAACCCCCAACCACCACCCCGGTCCCTATCGCTAAACCTATGCTGCTTGCCCTATCTCTATCCCTTATTACTTTATAAACTAATCTGTCCCTCCTGCTGTCTCTCATTCTGTCCCTATCGCTATTTCCCGGTGTCATGGCCAGGTGCAGACCCCCACCTCCAGTCTAATACCCAGGGGCACTCCCTCCCCTCCCCCTGAAGGTTGGTTCCACCTAGGGCACCCTAAAATTGAAGCCCCTCCAAAGTCGAGAGGCCTTGGATGCACCCAGTTTCTCAACCTCCAGAGACCGGACCTTCACCAGGTCACCCATGATATTCCTACACACCTCGTCCTCCAGGAGGATTTTACACTGAGTCGATACTAAGCACCGTGCGTTCCACGTGAAATACCTGATCACTAAACTAACTAAAAAAGAAGTGCAATGATCCCTTCCACCCAGGTCTCCGAATGCCCCATAGGCCCAACCAGCGTAGGAGAGGTTGGTCAGACCGGGCCAACCGATGGAGGCACCCACCCGTTTGTAAACCTCTGCATTGAAGGGACACTGAAGCAAGAAATGGTCCATGCTTTCCAGCGTGTCATCGCACTCCTCCCGAGGACAACCTCTTTCATCGGAGTTTCTGTACTTCAGATTGCCCCTTACATACAGCCTCCCATGGAAGCAGCGCCAAGCCAGATCCCAAAATTTCTGGGGAATCCTCACAGAGTTTAAAAGTTTTAATCCCACCCCGAGGTCGCTACTTGGGCAGTCCCTGAGCGCCAGGGGCTTCTGGAAGCAGGTCAACAAGACCTTTCTGTCAAGAAATTTTCTCGACATGGTCTTGATCTCCCTCGCCTCCAGACCCCACCGACGAACAACCTTCAGAACCGGGGCGGCATAAGCCGGGAGGTGCCCATGGGGTACACGCAGGTCTTTCGCTTGGCCTCCTGTCTCCCATTCCTGGAAGAAAGGCCGAAACCATCCCCTGCAGGAGGATATCCACAGAGGAGCCCTTTCTCTTTCAAAGAGGTTTGCCAAATTAATTTTAATGAAGGTGTTTACTAGAAACACCACTGGGTTAACCATACCTAACCCACCTAGTTTCCTCGGTAGGTAAGTAACCTCCCTCTTGATTAGGTTAAGCCTGTTTCCCCATAACAGTTGGAAGAACAGGCTATAGACCCGAGTCCAGAGAGGTTCTGGCAACATGCACACGCTGCCAAGGTAGAGCAACATGGGCATCAGGTAAGCCTTGGCCAGGTGAACCCTTTCCCTAAGGGACAAAGACCATCCCTTCCATTGGCCAACCTTCTGGGCAGCTATTGATAGCCTACCTTCCCAGTTTTTCATGGGGTAATCACCCGGGCCAAATTCAATGCCTAAGATTTTAGCAGACCCTTTGGGCTCTGGGAGGGTGTCCGGGAGATCAAAACTAGGATCCCCTCCCCCCAGCCAGAGACTTTCACACTTGTCCCGGTTGATCCTGGACCCAGATGCCCGTGAGTAGCGCTCAACTTCTGACATCACCCACTCTGCCTCCCCTCTCGAGGAGACAAAGATAGTGACGTCATCCGCGTACGCAACCACCCTCTGAGTGGCTTCCGGCTCCTCCAAGTCCATCCCCACCCCCGCCAATGGCCCACGATCGAGCCGCCTAAGAAAGGGGTCGATCGCGAAAACATACAGCAAGGGGCTTAAGGGACAACCCTGGCGGACACCAGACCCAACCTCAAAGGGGGTTCCAGTCCAACCGTTCACCAGTGCAAAAGACTCAGCCCCAGCGTATAGGGTCTGGAGCCAATTAACGAACTCACCCGGTAGGCCATACCTCAGAAGGACTGACCAAAGGTACTTGTGATTCACCCGGTCAAAAGCTTTGGCCTGATCCAAGGACAGCATGTACCCCTCCCATCGGCCAGAATGTCCCTGCTCCACTGCCTCTCTGACACTGAGGACAGCACTAAAGGTGCTGCGGCCTGGAACAGAGCAATGCTGGGCCGACGAAAGGAGCCGGGGTGCAAACTTCACCAGCCGATTAAACAGTACTTTTGCGAGAACCTTTCTGTCCGTATTGAGGAGCGCTATGGGACGCCAGTTCTCAATACGTGTCGAATCCTTACCCTTTGACAGAATGATCAAGGCCGACTTGCCCATTGACTTTGGAAGAGCGCCCGAGGAGAGGCACTCATTAAAAACCGCAGTCAAGAGGGGAACTAAGGTTCCCTTAAAAGCCTTATAAAACTCAGATGTTAAGCCATCTGGGCCTGGCGACTTTTTGATGGCCAACCCATCAATCGCCAGCATCACTTCCTCTTCCTTGATCGACTCTGTCAAAACACCAAGCGAGGGGTCTGCTCCTGGCTCAGGGATGGTTTCAGCCAGGAAAGCCGACATTTCGTCTCGGTTTAGATCCTGCTCACCCAAAAGCTGCGAATAAAAGGATCTGATGACCTCCAGGATCCCTGATTTGGATCTCATCAGGGAGCCTGTACTATCTACCAGTCCTGTCACCACCTTACGACTCACTGACATCTTGCAGTTCTTGTAAGGGTCGGGCGAGCGGTACCTCCCGAAATCCCGTTCAAGAACCAAAGACGTGTGCCTATCATATTGGCATCTTTTGAGCAGAGCTTTCACCACGGAGATTTCCTCACGGCTACCTCCGGTTGAGACTAGATGTTCGAGTTTCCTCCTCATGTCTTGATACAGGCGATACCTGCTCATAGACCTGAGGCACGAGATCTGACGGAAAAACTCAGCCACCCGTTCTTTGAACACCTCCCACCACTCAGACTTAGTACCACCTAGATCCAATAAAGGTACCTGGCTCTGAAGAAAATCCTCGAAGGCCTGTCTTATCTCTGCTTCTTCCAGGAGAGTAGAATTCAGCCTCCATATACCTCTTCCCATCTGGAGGGACTCTGCAACATTCAAAGAAAACATAATCATACAGTGATCGGAGAACTCCACCTCAACGACGGACACTGCCGAAGAGATGGCGTCCTCCTTTAAAAAAAACCTGTCTATTCTGGATCTATGACTACCACTATGATAGGTGAATCCCGAGTGGCCTGGGGTATACCGAATGTGGATGTCCTCCAGGCGAGCATCACTAGCTATTCTATTCAACTCGACACTATCATAGGCCAGTACCTTTCTGGAACCTCCTCTGTCTTGGGGCCTAACGACAGTGTTAAAGTCCCCTCCAAAAATGACTTGTCGGCCTGTAAAAAGGAAGGGCTTAATCCTCATGAAGAGACTTTTCCGGTCCCACTTTGTCTGGGGACCGTAGATGTTAATGAGTCTTAGTTCTTGTCCCCTCATGAGAACATCTAAGATCAAGCACCGCCCCATTTCTAACTCGATCATCCGCCGGCATGTGACCGGTGCGGTAAAAAGTACCGCCACCCCGCTATATGGCTCAGCCGCAAGAGACCAGTAGGAGGGCCCACGTCGCCACTCCCTCCTAGCTTTCACGACCTCTGCCAAAAGTGACAGTCTGGTCTCCTGCAAAAACAAAATGTCAGCTTCAACCCGGCCGAGAAAATCAAAGGCTGCAAATCTAGCCATATTCGACTTAATGCTGGCAACGTTAATCGATGCCAGCGTCAACGGAGTGGGTGCCGCCATCATAAATGATTGAGTTAGACGGTTTTCTTCTTCCCACCCCTTGCTTTCTCCTCTGAGGAGGACCCCTCACCCTCTTTACCTCTTTTTTTTGTTTTTGAGGAGTCCATAACCTCCACCACCCCCCTCCCATTCTCATCTCCTGGGTCCGGGCCGACCCCCTCCCCCGGGGACAGTGGCCCCCGCAGAAGAGGAGGCTCAACGACACCTAGACTCCCTACCGTGCTCTCCCCCCCGTCCTGGGGGTCTGGAATATCCATGAGAACACGGTATCGGTTGGGGGAGCACACCAGGGGGGTGCAGGTTTTGCCTTCCTTGGCCGGGGCAGGGCCAGATGTTTTTAGCCCTGTTTTGATGTTACCCGGTGTCCCCTGTTTTGTTTTAGGCTGTGACCTCCCTTCCTCTTCCACACTTTCATAGTGGGAGGACTGGGAGTCCTCAGCCCTCTGCTCTCTCTCTATCCTCCTTATCTCCTCGTCCAGTACGGCCCCCCCAAGAGCATCAGTATCCTGGGGGGCATCCAGGTCCGAGCCAGAGGAGTCCCCAGTTTCCTGGGTCCTCCTCAGCTCTCGTTCCCTTCTGCGTTTTTCCGCCCTTCTCTGACGAGAAGGGGGTCCCCTCCTGGCGTTCGTCCTTTGCTCTTGGGCTCTATCGTCTCTGTCCGCCCCCTCGCCCACGGAGACCTCCCTCCTTACATTCTCCGTAGGGTTGGAACAGACATTGACGACTGAGCGCGGACACCGACTGAAAGGGTGACCTAGGTCACCACACAGGTTACACCTAATCTGCTCACACGATGCGGCCAGATGGCCTACCCCCCCACAATGAGCGCACTTCTGCACAGTGCAGCTTGCGCTCAAGTGTGAGGGGTCGCCACACCGGTGACACAGCTTCGGCTGCCCCTGGTAGAAGACAAGGATTCGATCTCTTCCCAAGAAAGCAGATGATGGTATGTGGGACACCGTCTGCCCCAGACGCTTAAGTTTAACCATAAACGTCCAGGCTCCCGACCAGATGCCAAACTCATCGCAGTTCTTCCGTGGCATCTCTGCTACCTCACCGTATCTTCCCAACCAGGTCATGATGTCCACACAGGAAAGCGACTCGTTACGGGTAAGAACGGTCACTTTCCTGAGACCATTCTGGCGAGAGATTGCTTGCGCAGCAAACCCTCGCCAGCCGGGCTCGCTTTTCACCAGCTCATAGTTCCCCCAGAAGACCTCAAGGCCCCCCGGCTGAACAAAGCTGATGTCAAACTCAGCCGTACCATGAGGATGTATCAAGGCGTAGATGTCACTCGCCTTGAAGCCCATCTCCAGCAGCAGCTCCACCACCCTCTTACGAGGAGGGCACGCATCATTGCCACGCCACTGGAGACGGACCACATTCCTCCTGGCCACGGCCGGCCCGGTTGTTGGGAGCGACCACTGATCTCCCCGTCTCTCTCGGAAGGCATCCAGACCATACCTATTTATCCAAAAGGATAGGTCCTTCTGCACTCCCCCTACTGTTATCGTCTGCTTCCCCTCCCTTAAGGCTTCTAGGAGGCGCTGTTGCAAACTGCCGTCCCCGGGCCCAGAAGATGAGGATGGGTGGGCCGACGGTCCCCCCACCACAACGCCCGCATACGACCTGCCGGGCGCTCTGGCAGAAGGAGCAACCGGCCCGCCAATGGTTGACACTCCCCCCACAATATTACAACCCACATTAACATCCACAACATTACCACCACCAACAATATTACCAACACTACTAACATTACCATTAATATTTACATTTTCACTTACATTCCTCTCCACAACTTTCATACCGGTCAGGCTGGTAACGGAGTTCTTCCTTTTGTCCATAGGCTTTATATATGTTGTTTTTGGGGTCTCCACATCATCAGGTGCCGCTACTTCTGGGGCGCCGCCGGATATCTCAGGCGGCAATCCCTCAGCACCCTCCGCTTCACCGACCTCCATTTCTGCTGCGCCACCAATGCAATGTTCGGGAGGAGGGGTGCCGTCACCCCCCGTGCCCGCTAAACCCCTCCCACCGCCTTGCGGCGATGCAGATGGAGGGGCCGCAGGCACAGCTAGAGCCGCTCCCGGCACCAAACCACCCCCCCCTCCCGTCGGGGGATGGCCAGCAGTGCCGAAGCCTCTCCTACCGCCACCACTCGCTGCCGCAACACTTTCTGGTGCGTCCGCCGGCCGAGTCACATGACCAGCGGACTTCCGGTTTTTCGGCGCCACATCCGGTTTCCGGTTCCCCCTGTCCCCCGGCCTCCGGCTTGCGCCAGAGACCGGCTTCTGAGGTTCCCCATCCGCCGGACACGGGGACACGCCCCCTAGCGCCACGTGGCCATCGACACCACCTCCTTTACAGGAGATGGCGTCTGGCGCCATCTTGGCCACATTGCTCAAAACCAGCACCATATCTTTCTGCCCACATACCCGCCACGACCCCACTGCAGAGGCCGGAGCTGGGGGATTTGCGGGGTTTGCGTCCCGAACCGAGCTCTCACCCGGTCCGGAACGCAAGGAAGACAGGTAGGAATATTTATAGGATACCCCACCTGTCTTCGCCTTTGTTTTCTTCCGCCTTAACTTCCAAAGCTTCTTCTTCTGTACTTTGTCCTCCTCTGGTGGCAACTCAGCTCCAAAAGTAAAGTTCTGGAGGGACACTGGGGACTCCTGCAGCCGTATTTGCGTGAGCAACCCCGGGGGGTGCCCACTGCCCGATTCAATGTCTTGCACACCTTGGCTGCAGGAAAGTTCCCCACTTGCCCCTCCATTACTGCCCTCCCAGGGGTCCTCCGAGCCCGTCTCCTCCCGGGTAGGCGTCCTCTCCACCTCCACGCTTTCCTCCATTTCTGTGGCCTCCACTTCTGCGGCCTCCAATTTTGCGGCCTCCATTTTTTCGGCCTCCACTTTTGCGGCCTCCACTTTTGCGGCCTCCACTTTTGCGGCCTCCACTGCCTCTGCACTTTTAGCAGCCAATGCCTTTACTCCCCTTTTGCAGGGGGTTTCATTACTTTGCGTGGGGGACGCCATCAGGGAAAACCTTTCATCATTCTCCAATTTCTCCCCGAAGGCTCCCCCACCGACCACAATCTCCATCTTTCTCTCCTCCACCATATTAATTTCTTCCAGTATTTCCTTTACCTGTAGATTATACCGGGACCTCTTGGAGCCTGATGTTTTAGCTGCTCGTCCCCTTGCGGCCGCCAGATCTTCCCGCAGCCGCCGCAGGGACTTACCGAGGTCCCGGTATTCTTCCAGCCGGGCAGCTAGGCGGGAGCTGAACGTCTCCACAGACTCTCCTGACCGAAGTAGCCCCCACTCCTCGACCGTGCTCTGGTCCCTTGGTCGGGCATCTGGCCTTGCTGGGCCTTCTGGTCCTCCACCTGGATGATCCGCCATGTCTCTCCTCCTGGCTCCTTCCAGAGCCCCAGCATCAGGGGGGGCCGCACAGATCTTTACACGGGATGACCTTCTCACCCCTGATGCTGGCTGCACGCTCCCAGCAGGTTGGGAAGACCCCCTACCCCCCGCCTGCATGCTCCAGGGGGTAGAGGTCTGAGGCTCCATGTATGAATGGAGCCTCCTTCAGGGAAGCTTCCTTAGCCCAGGCAGGTGATAGAAACCTGGGCTGGTGAAAGAAAGGAAACTCCCTGGATCTCGGGTGTGGTCCACCAAACACACACACACAGCAGCTCTCTCACACACAACCTCCCTCCTTGCTAGTCACTGCTGCTACTCTTTTAATAGAAAAATATAAAACATTACAAAATAAACGGTATTTACAAAACAAACACAACAAAACAAAACTTATGTACATTTCTGTACAATTTACTCAGCCTGGCCCTTCTTACATAAATCCCCATGCATACATAACTATAATCCCATACTCATTCATACACACACCTATACCCCCCCAAACCCAAGAAAACATAACTATAACACTATATACAACATACTCTTAAAAACCATGTGCCAACCAATGGCCCCCTAAAAAAAACCACCACATATATAAAACAAAATAAATAATAATCACAATAATAATATAAACAAAATAATAATAATAATAATAATAATAATAATAAACTCTGAAAATAAAAGTTACCATCCCATGGTGCACTTACTCCAGTGCACCATGTAAATGAAAAGAAAAGAACAAAACACAAAAAATACAAAACAAAGCCAAAATCTATATATATATATATATTTTTTTTTTTTTTAATATTTTTTTTTTCCAAATTTTTTTTTTTTTTAATATTTTTTTTACTTTTTTTTATTTTATTTTATTAACTTATCCACATTCATACCTAACCCTGTACACACTAACTTATCCATCACCACCCATCACCTCCCCCAACCAGCATCACGCCTCATGTCCTTCCATGTCCGCATAGTTCAGATGCTGGCCCCCACCACCCAACACATCACCCACCCAGCCCGATCCCACGTCTCATGTCCTCCTCACGTCCACGTAGTCCAGAATCGGGATGGGCACACCCCCAGGCCCCCCACCCCACCTATCTACTGCCCATCTTATCTAAACATTCACTCAAACCCATGCATACACCTATACACCATATAATCATACCGACACATAACTATAACAAAATATCATACTGTATACAATAACCCGAAAACCTAAGTTTGGCTGCTTGTAAGCCCTTTTTCGGTCTCCAAAAAGCTCAAAACAAAAACCTACTTGTGCTTACTCAGCCCATCACCAGAGGAGAGAGAGAGGAAAGCCCCCCTAGAGCACCAGCCCAGAGGCCAAAGCCAACCCCCAACCACCACCCCGGTCCCTATCGCTAAACCTATGCTGCTTGCCCTATCTCTATCCCTTATTACTTTATAAACTAATCTGTCCCTCCTGCTGTCTCTCATTCTGTCCCTATCGCTATTTCCCGGTGTCATGGCCAGGTGCAGACCCCCACCTCCAGTCTAATACCCAGGGGCACTCCCTCCCCTCCCCCTAAAGGTTGGTTCCACCTAGGGCACCCTAAAATTGAAGCCCCTCCAAAGTCGAGAGGCCTTGGATGCACCCAGTTTCTCAACCTCCAGAGACCGGACCTTCACCAGGTCACCCATGATATTCCTACACACCTCGTCCTCCAGGAGGATTTTACACTGAGTCGATACTAAGCACCGTGCGTTCCACGTGAAATACCTGATCACTAAACTAACTAAAAAAGAAGTGCAATGATCCCTTCCACCCAGGTCTCCGAATGCCCCATAGGCCCAACCAGCGTAGGAGAGGTTGGTCAGACCGGGCCAACCGATGGAGGCACCCACCCGTTTGTAAACCTCTGCATTGAAGGGACACTGAAGCAAGAAATGGTCCATGCTTTCCAGCGTGTCATCGCACTCCTCCCGAGGACAACCTCTTTCATCGGAGTTTCTGTACTTCAGATTGCCCCTTACATACAGCCTCCCATGGAAGCAGCGCCAAGCCAGATCCCAAAACTTCTGGGGAATCCTCACAGAGTTTAAAAGTTTTAATCCCACCCCGAGGTCGCTACTTGGGCAGTCCCTGAGCGCCAGGGGCTTCTGGAAGCAGGTCAACAAGACCTTTCTGTCAAGAAATTTTCTCGACATGGTCTTGATCTCCCTCGCCTCCAGACCCCACCGACGAACAACCTTCAGAACCGGGGCGGCATAAGCCGGGAGGTGCCCATGGGGTACACGCAGGTCTTTCGCTTGGCCTCCTGTCTCCCATTCCTGGAAGAAAGGCCGAAACCATCCCCTGCAGGAGGATATCCACAGAGGAGCCCTTTCTCTTTCAAAGAGGTTTGCCAAATTAATTTTAATGAAGGTGTTTACTAGAAACACCACTGGGTTAACCATACCTAACCCACCTAGTTTCCTCGGTAGGTAAGTAACCTCCCTCTTGATTAGGTTAAGCCTGTTTCCCCATAACAGTTGGAAGAACAGGCTATAGACCCGAGTCCAGAGAGGTTCTGGCAACATGCACACGCTGCCAAGGTAGAGCAACATGGGCATCAGGTAAGCCTTGGCCAGGTGAACCCTTTCCCTAAGGGACAAAGACCATCCCTTCCATTGGCCAACCTTCTGGGCAGCTATTGATAGCCTACCTTCCCAGTTTTTCATGGGGTAATCACCCGGGCCAAATTCAATGCCTAAGATTTTAGCAGACCCTTTGGGCTCTGGGAGGGTGTCCGGGAGATCAAAACTAGGATCCCCTCCCCCCAGCCAGAGACTTTCACACTTGTCCCGGTTGATCCTGGACCCAGATGCCCGTGAGTAGCGCTCAACTTCTGACATCACCCACTCTGCCTCCCCTCTCGAGGAGACAAAGATAGTGACGTCATCCGCGTACGCAACCACCCTCTGAGTGGCTTCCGGCTCCTCCAAGTCCATCCCCACCCCCGCCAATGGCCCACGATCGAGCCGCCTAAGAAAGGGGTCGATCGCGAAAACATACAGCAAGGGGCTTAAGGGACAACCCTGGCGGACACCAGACCCAACCTCAAAGGGGGTTCCAGTCCAACCGTTCACCAGTGCAAAAGACTCAGCCCCAGCGTATAGGGTCTGGAGCCAATTAACGAACTCACCCGGTAGGCCATACCTCAGAAGGACTGACCAAAGGTACTTGTGATTCACCCGGTCAAAAGCTTTGGCCTGATCCAAGGACAGCATGTACCCCTCCCATCGGCCAGAATGTCCCTGCTCCACTGCCTCTCTGACACTGAGGACAGCACTAAAGGTGCTGCGGCCTGGAACAGAGCAATGCTGGGCCGACGAAAGGAGCCGGGGTGCAAACTTCACCAGCCGATTAAACAGTACTTTTGCGAGAACCTTTCTGTCCGTATTGAGGAGCGCTATGGGACGCCAGTTCTCAATACGTGTCGAATCCTTACCCTTTGACAGAATGATCAAGGCCGACTTGCCCATTGACTTTGGAAGAGCGCCCGAGGAGAGGCACTCATTAAAAACCGCAGTCAAGAGGGGAACTAAGGTTCCCTTAAAAGCCTTATAAAACTCAGATGTTAAGCCATCTGGGCCTGGCGACTTTTTGATGGCCAACCCATCAATCGCCAGCATCACTTCCTCTTCCTTGATCGACTCTGTCAAAACACCAAGCGAGGGGTCTGCTCCTGGCTCAGGGATGGTTTCAGCCAGGAAAGCCGACATTTCGTCTCGGTTTAGATCCTGCTCACCCAAAAGCTGCGAATAAAAGGATCTGATGACCTCCAGGATCCCTGATTTGGATCTCATCAGGGAGCCTGTACTATCTACCAGTCCTGTCACCACCTTACGACTCACTGACATCTTGCAGTTCTTGTAAGGGTCGGGCGAGCGGTACCTCCCGAAATCCCGTTCAAGAACCAAAGACGTGTGCCTATCATATTGGCATCTTTTGAGCAGAGCTTTCACCACGGAGATTTCCTCACGGCTACCTCCGGTTGAGACTAGATGTTCGAGTTTCCTCCTCATGTCTTGATACAGGCGATACCTGCTCATAGACCTGAGGCACGAGATCTGACGGAAAAACTCAGCCACCCGTTCTTTGAACACCTCCCACCACTCAGACTTAGTACCACCTAGATCCAATAAAGGTACCTGGCTCTGAAGAAAATCCTCGAAGGCCTGTCTTATCTCTGCTTCTTCCAGGAGAGTAGAATTCAGCCTCCATATACCTCTTCCCATCTGGAGGGACTCTGCAACATTCAAAGAAAACATAATCATACAGTGATCGGAGAACTCCACCTCAACGACGGACACTGCCGAAGAGATGGCGTCCTCCTTTAAAAAAAACCTGTCTATTCTGGATCTACGACTACCACTATGATAGGTGAATCCCGAGTGGCCTGGGGTATACCGAATGTGGATGTCCTCCAGGCGAGCATCACTAGCTATTCTATTCAACTCGACACTATCATAGGCCAGTACCTTTCTGGAACCTCCTCTGTCTTGGGGCCTAACGACAGTGTTAAAGTCCCCTCCAAAAATGACTTGTCGGCCTGTAAAAAGGAAGGGCTTAATCCTCATGAAGAGACTTTTCCGGTCCCACTTTGTCTGGGGACCGTAGATGTTAATGAGTCTTAGTTCTTGTCCCCTCATGAGAACATCTAAGATCAAGCACCGCCCCATTTCTAACTCGATCATCCGCCGGCATGTGACCGGTGCGGTAAAAAGTACCGCCACCCCGCTATATGGCTCAGCCGCAAGAGACCAGTAGGAGGGCCCACGTCGCCACTCCCTCCTAGCTTTCACGACCTCTGCCAAAAGTGACAGTCTGGTCTCCTGCAAAAACAAAATGTCAGCTTCAACCCGGCCGAGAAAATCAAAGGCTGCAAATCTAGCCATATTCGACTTAATGCTGGCAACGTTAATCGATGCCAGCGTCAACGGAGTGGGTGCCGCCATCATAAATGATTGAGTTAGACGGTTTTCTTCTTCCCACCCCTTGCTTTCTCCTCTGAGGAGGACCCCTCACCCTCTTTACCTCTTTTTTTTGTTTTTGAGGAGTCCATAACCTCCACCACCCCCCTCCCATTCTCATCTCCTGGGTCCGGGCCGACCCCCTCCCCCGGGGACAGTGGCCCCCGCAGAAGAGGAGGCTCAACGACACCTAGACTCCCTACCGTGCTCTCCCCCCCGCCCTGGGGGTCTGGAATATCCATGAGAACACGGTATCGGTTGGGGGAGCACACCAGGGGGGTGCAGGTTTTGCCTTCCTTGGCCGGGGCAGGGCCAGATGTTTTTAGCCCTGTTTTGATGTTACCCGGTGTCCCCTGTTTTGTTTTAGGCTGTGACCTCCCTTCCTCTTCCACACTTTCATAGTGGGAGGACTGGGAGTCCTCAGCCCTCTGCTCTCTCTCTATCCTCCTTATCTCCTCGTCCAGTACGGCCCCCCCAAGAGCATCAGTATCCTGGGGGGCATCCAGGTCCGAGCCAGAGGAGTCCCCAGTTTCCTGGGTCCTCCTCAGCTCTCGTTCCCTTCTGCGTTTTTCCGCCCTTCTCTGACGAGAAGGGGGTCCCCTCCTGGCGTTCGTCCTTTGCTCTTGGGCTCTATCGTCTCTGTCCGCCCCCTCGCCCACGGAGACCTCCCTCCTTACATTCTCCGTAGGGTTGGAACAGACATTGACGACTGAGCGCGGACACCGACTGAAAGGGTGACCTAGGTCACCACACAGGTTACACCTAATCTGCTCACACGATGCGGCCAGATGGCCTACCCCCCCACAATGAGCGCACTTCTGCACAGTGCAGCTTGCGCTCAAGTGTGAGGGGTCGCCACACCGGTGACACAGCTTCGGCTGCCCCTGGTAGAAGACAAGGATTCGATCTCTTCCCAAGAAAGCAGATGATGGTATGTGGGACACCGTCTGCCCCAGACGCTTAAGTTTAACCATAAACGTCCAGGCTCCCGACCAGATGCCAAACTCATCGCAGTTCTTCCGTGGCATCTCTGCTACCTCACCGTATCTTCCCAACCAGGTCATGATGTCCACACAGGAAAGCGACTCGTTACGGGTAAGAACGGTCACTTTCCTGAGACCATTCTGGCGAGAGATTGCTTGCGCAGCAAACCCTCGCCAGCCGGGCTCGCTTTTCACCAGCTCATAGTTCCCCCAGAAGACCTCAAGGCCCCCCGGCTGAACAAAGCTGATGTCAAACTCAGCCGTACCATGAGGATGTATCAAGGCGTAGATGTCACTTTCCTTGAAGCCCATCTCCAGCAGCAGCTCCACCACCCTCTTACGAGGAGGGCACGCATCATTGCCACGCCACTGGAGACGGACCACATTCCTCCTGGCCACGGCCGGCCCGGTTGTTGGGAGCGACCACTGATCTCCCCGTCTCTCTCGGAAGGCATCCAGACCATACCTATTTATCCAAAAGGATAGGTCCTTCTGCACTCCCCCTACTGTTATCGTCTGCTTCCCCTCCCTTAAGGCTTCTAGGAGGCGCTGTTGCAAACTGCCGTCCCCGGGCCCAGAAGATGAGGATGGGTGGGCCGACGGTCCCCCCACCACAACGCCCGCATACGACCTGCCGGGCGCTCTGGCAGAAGGAGCAACCGGCCCGCCAATGGTTGACACTCCCCCCACAATATTACAACCCACATTAACATCCACAACATTACCACCACCAACAATATTACCAACACTACTAACATTACCATTAATATTTACATTTTCACTTACATTCCTCTCCACAACTTTCATACCGGCCAGGCTGGTAACGGAGTTCTTCCTTTTGTCCATAGGCTTTATATATGTTGTTTTTGGGGTCTCCACATCATCAGGTGCCGCTACTTCTGGGGCGCCGCCGGATATCTCAGGCGGCAATCCCTCAGCACCCTCCGCTTCACCGACCTCCATTTCTGCTGCGCCACCAATGCAATGTTCGGGAGGAGGGGTGCCGTCACCCCCCGTGCCCGCTAAACCCCTCCCACCGCCTTGCGGCGATGCAGATGGAGGGGCCGCAGGCACCGCTAGAGCCGCTCCCGGCACCAAACCAACCCCCCCTCCCGTCGGGGGTTGGCCAGCAGTGCCGGAGCCTCTCCTACCGCCACCACTCGCTGCCGCAACACTTTTTGGTGCGTCCGCCGGCCGAGTCACATGACCAGCGGACTTCCGGTTTTCCGGCGCCACATCCGGTTTCCGGTTCCCCCCGTCCCCCGGCCTCCGGCTTGCGCCAGAGACCGGCTTCTGAGGTTCCCCATCCGCCGGACATGGGGACACGCCCCCTAGCGCCACGTGGCCATCGACACCACCTCCTTTACAGGAGACGGCATCTGGCGCCATCTTGGCCACATTGCTCAAAACCAGCACCATATTTTTCTGCCCACATACCCGCCACGACCCCACTGCAGAGGCCGGAGCTGGGGGATTTGCGGGGTTTGCGTCCCGAACCGAGCTCTCACCCGGTCCGGAACGCAAGGAAGACAGGTAGGAATACTTATAGGTTACTCCACCTGTCTTCGCCTTTGCCTTCTTCCTCATCTTCCATAATTTTTTCTTCTTCCTTTTTTCCTCCTCTGGCGGCAACTCTGCTCCAAACGAAAAATTCTGCATAGACACTGGGGACTCCTGCTGCCGTATTTGTGTGAGCAACCCCGGGGGGTGCTCACTGTTAGATTCATAGTTCTCCACAGATCGGTTATAGGAATGTTCCACATTTGCCTCTCCATTGCTGCTTTCCCAGGGGGCCTCTGAGCCCGTCTCCGTCTCCCCCCGGGTCAGCATCCTCTCCTCCTCCGCTTCCACACTCTCCTCCGCTTCCACACTCTCCTCCATCTCCACAATTTCTCCAGCCTCCACTTCCACGGCCTCCGTTTCCACGGCCTCCACTTCCACGGCCTCCACTTCCACGGCCTCCACTTCCACGGCCTCCATGTTTATTGCAGCATTAGCATCCTTATTTTTCCTGACTTTGCTGTCTTTCTTTTTTGCTACTTCCCCTTTCCAGGGGGTTTCGTTACCTTGTGTGGGGGACGCCATCAGGGAAAACCTCTCATCGTTTTCCAGCTTCTCCCCGAAGGCTCCCCCACCAGCCACGATCTCCGATCGCCTTTCCTCCACCGCCTTGACTTCCTCCAGGATTTGTTTTACCTGGAGACTATACCGGGACCTCTTGGTGCCTGATGTTTTTGCGGCTCGTCCCCTGGCGACCGCCAGATCTTCACGCAGCCGCCGCAGGGACTTACCGAGGTCCCGGTATTCTTCCAGCCGGGCAGCTAGGCGGGAGCTGAACGTCTCCATCGACTCCCCCGACTGCAGTAGCCCCCACTCCTCGACCGTGCTCTGGTCCCTTGGTCGGGCATCTGGCCTTGCTGGGCCTTCTGGTCCTCCACCTGGATGATCCGCCATGTCTCTCCTCCTGGCTCCTTCCAGAGCCCCAGCATCAGGGGGGGCCGCACAGATCTTTACACGGAATGACCTTCTCACCCCTGATGCTGGCTGCACGCTCCCAGCAGGTTGGGAAGACCCCCTACCCCCCGCCTGCATGCTCCAGGGGGTAGAGGTCTGAGGCTCCATGTATGAATGGAGCCTCCTTCAGGGAAGCTTCCTTAGCCCAGGCAGGTGATAGAAACCTGGGCTGGTGAAAGAAAGGAAACTCCCTGGATTCCGGGTGTGGTCCACACAGCACACAAACAGCACACACTCAGGAGCTCTCTCACACACAACCTCCCTCCTTGCTAGTCACTGCTGCTACTCTTTTAATAGAAAAATATAAAACATTACAAAATAAACTGTATTTACAAAACAAACCCAACAAAACAAAACTTATGTACATTTCTGTACAATTTACCCAGCCTGGCCCTTCTTACATAAATCCCCATGCATACATAACTATAATCCCATACTCATTCATACACACACCTAAACCCCCCCAACCCCAAGACAACATAACTATAACACTATATACAACATACTCTTAAAAACCATGTGCCAACCAATGGCCCCCTAAAAAAAATCAAGACATATATAAAACAAAATAAATAATAATCACAATAATAATATAAACAAAATAATAATAATAATAATAATAATAATAATAAACTCTGAAAATAAAAGTTACCATCCCATGGTGCACTTACTCCAGTGCACCATGTAAATGAAAAGAAAAGAACAAAACACAAAAAACAAAAATATATATATATATATTTATTTATTTTTTTTCTAATTTTTTTCAATTATTATTTTTTTTTTTTTTTTTTTATATATTTTTTACTTTTTTTTTTTTATTTTATTTTATTTTATTAACTTATCCACATTCATACCTAACCCTGTACACACTAACTTATCCATCACCACCCATCACCTCCCCCAACCAGCATCACGCCTCATGTCCTTCCATGTCCGCATAGTTCAGATGCTGGCCCCCACCACCCAACACATCACCCACCCAGCCCGATCCCACGTCTCATGTCCTCCTCACGTCCACGTAGTCCAGAATCGGGAAGGGCACACCCCCAGGCCCCCCACCCCACCTATCTACTGCCCATCTTATCTAAACATTCACTCAAACCCATGCATACACCTATACACCATATAATCATACCGACACATAACTATAACAAAATATCATACTGTATACAATAACCCGAAAACCTAAGTTTGGCTGCTTGTAAGCCCTTTTTCTGTCTCCAAAAAGCTCAAAACAAAAACCTACTTGTGCTTACTCAGCCCATCACCAGAGGAGAGAGAGAGGAAAGCCCCCCTAGAGCACCAGCCCAGAGGCCAAAGCCAACCCCCAACCACCACCCCGGTCCCTATCGCTAAACCTATGCTGCTTGCCCTATCTCTATCCCTTATTACTTTATAAACTAATCTGTCCCTCCTGCTGTCTCTCATTCTGTCCCTATCGCTATTTCCCGGTGTCATGGCCAGGTGCAGACCCCCACCTCCAGTCTAATACCCAGGGGCACTCCCTCCCCTCCCCCTGAAGGTTGGTTCCACCTAGGGCACCCTAAAATTGAAGCCCCTCCAAAGTCGAGAGGCCTTGGATGCACCCAGTTTCTCAACCTCCAGAGACCGGACCTTCACCAGGTCACCCATGATATTCCTACACACCTCGTCCTCCAGGAGGATTTTACACTGAGTCGATACTAAGCACCGTGCGTTCCACGTGAAATACCTGATCACTAAACTAACTAAAAAAGAAGTGCAATGATCCCTTCCACCCAGGTCTCCGAATGCCCCATAGGCCCAACCAGCGTAGGAGAGGTTGGTCAGACCGGGCCAACCGATGGAGGCACCCACCCGTTTGTAAACCTCTGCATTGAAGGGACACTGAAGCAAGAAATGGTCCATGCTTTCCAGCGTGTCATCGCACTCCTCCCGAGGACAACCTCTTTCATCGGAGTTTCTGTACTTCAGATTGCCCCTTACATACAGCCTCCCATGGAAGCAGCGCCAAGCCAGATCCCAAAATTTCTGGGGAATCCTCACAGAGTTTAAAAGTTTTAATCCCACCCCGAGGTCGCTACTTGGGCAGTCCCTGAGCGCCAGGGGCTTCTGGAAGCAGGTCAACAAGACCTTTCTGTCAAGAAATTTTCTCGACATGGTCTTGATCTCCCTCGCCTCCAGACCCCACCGACGAACAACCTTCAGAACCGGGGCGGCATAAGCCGGGAGGTGCCCATGGGGTACACGCAGGTCTTTCGCTTGGCCTCCTGTCTCCCATTCCTGGAAGAAAGGCCGAAACCATCCCCTGCAGGAGGATATCCACAGAGGAGCCCTTTCTCTTTCAAAGAGGTTTGCCAAATTAATTTTAATGAAGGTGTTTACTAGAAACACCACTGGGTTAACCATACCTAACCCACCTAGTTTCCTCGGTAGGTAAGTAACCTCCCTCTTGATTAGGTTAAGCCTGTTTCCCCATAACAGTTGGAAGAACAGGCTATAGACCCGAGTCCAGAGAGGTTCTGGCAACATGCACACGCTGCCAAGGTAGAGCAACATGGGCATCAGGTAAGCCTTGGCCAGGTGAACCCTTTCCCTAAGGGACAAAGACCATCCCTTCCATTGGCCAACCTTCTGGGCAGCTATTGATAGCCTACCTTCCCAGTTTTTCATGGGGTAATCACCCGGGCCAAATTCAATGCCTAAGATTTTAGCAGACCCTTTGGGCTCTGGGAGGGTGTCCGGGAGATCAAAACTAGGATCCCCTCCCCCCAGCCAGAGACTTTCACACTTGTCCCGGTTGATCCTGGACCCAGATGCCCGTGAGTAGCGCTCAACTTCTGACATCACCCACTCTGCCTCCCCTCTCGAGGAGACAAAGATAGTGACGTCATCCGCGTACGCAACCACCCTCTGAGTGGCTTCCGGCTCCTCCAAGTCCATCCCCACCCCCGCCAATGGCCCACGATCGAGCCGCCTAAGAAAGGGGTCGATCGCGAAAACATACAGCAAGGGGCTTAAGGGACAACCCTGGCGGACACCAGACCCAACCTCAAAGGGGGTTCCAGTCCAACCGTTCACCAGTGCAAAAGACTCAGCCCCAGCGTATAGGGTCTGGAGCCAATTAACGAACTCACCCGGTAGGCCATACCTCAGAAGGACTGACCAAAGGTACTTGTGATTCACCCGGTCAAAAGCTTTGGCCTGATCCAAGGACAGCATGTACCCCTCCCATCGGCCAGAATGTCCCTGCTCCACTGCCTCTCTGACACTGAGGACAGCACTAAAGGTGCTGCGGCCTGGAACAGAGCAATGCTGGGCCGACGAAAGGAGCCGGGGTGCAAACTTCACCAGCCGATTAAACAGTACTTTTGCGAGAACCTTTCTGTCCGTATTGAGGAGCGCTATGGGACGCCAGTTCTCAATACGTGTCGAATCCTTACCCTTTGACAGAATGATCAAGGCCGACTTGCCCATTGACTTTGGAAGAGCGCCCGAGGAGAGGCACTCATTAAAAACCGCAGTCAAGAGGGGAACTAAGGTTCCCTTAAAAGCCTTATAAAACTCAGATGTTAAGCCATCTGGGCCTGGCGACTTTTTGATGGCCAACCCATCAATCGCCAGCATCACTTCCTCTTCCTTGATCGACTCTGTCAAAACACCAAGCGAGGGGTCTGCTCCTGGCTCAGGGATGGTTTCAGCCAGGAAAGCCGACATTTCGTCTCGGTTTAGATCCTGCTCACCCAAAAGCTGCGAATAAAAGGATCTGATGACCTCCAGGATCCCTGATTTGGATCTCATCAGGGAGCCTGTACTATCTATCAGTCCTGTCACCACCTTACGACTCACTGACATCTTGCAGTTCTTGTAAGGGTCGGGCGAGCGGTACCTCCCGAAATCCCGTTCAAGAACCAAAGACGTGTGCCTATCATATTGGCATCTTTTGAGCAGAGCTTTCACCACGGAGATTTCCTCACGGCTACCTCCGGTTGAGACTAGATGTTCGAGTTTCCTCCTCATGTCTTGATACAGGCGATACCTGCTCATAGACCTGAGGCACGAGATCTGACGGAAAAACTCAGCCACCCGTTCTTTGAACACCTCCCACCACTCAGACTTAGTACCACCTAGATCCAATAAAGGTACCTGGCTCTGAAGAAAATCCTCGAAGGCCTGTCTTATCTCTGCTTCTTCCAGGAGAGTAGAATTCAGCCTCCATATACCTCTTCCCATCTGGAGGGACTCTGCAACATTCAAAGAAAACATAATCATACAGTGATCGGAGAACTCCACCTCAACGACGGACACTGCCGAAGAGATGGCGTCCTCCTTTAAAAAAAACCTGTCTATTCTGGATCTACGACTACCACTATGATAGGTGAATCCCGAGTGGCCTGGGGTATACCGAATGTGGATGTCCTCCAGGCGAGCATCACTAGCTATTCTATTCAACTCGACACTATCATAGGCCAGTACCTTTCTGGAACCTCCTCTGTCTTGGGGCCTAACGACAGTGTTAAAGTCCCCTCCAAAAATGACTTGTCGGCCTGTAAAAAGGAAGGGCTTAATCCTCATGAAGAGACTTTTCCGGTCCCACTTTGTCTGGGGACCGTAGATGTTAATGAGTCTTAGTTCTTGTCCCCTCATGAGAACATCTAAGATCAAGCACCGCCCCATTTCTAACTCGATCATCCGCCGGCATGTGACCGGTGCGGTAAAAAGTACCGCCACCCCGCTATATGGCTCAGCCGCAAGAGACCAGTAGGAGGGCCCACGTCGCCACTCCCTCCTAGCTTTCACGACCTCTGCCAAAAGTGACAGTCTGGTCTCCTGCAAAAACAAAATGTCAGCTTCAACCCGGCCGAGAAAATCAAAGGCTGCAAATCTAGCCATATTCGACTTAATGCTGGCAACGTTAATCGATGCCAGCGTCAACGGAGTGGGTGCCGCCATCATAAATGATTGAGTTAGACGGTTTTCTTCTTCCCACCCCTTGCTTTCTCCTCTGAGGAGGACCCCTCACCCTCTTTACCTCTTTTTTTTGTTTTTGAGGAGTCCATAACCTCCACCACCCCCCTCCCATTCTCATCTCCTGGGTCCGGGCCGACCCCCTCCCCCGGGGACAGTGGCCCCCGCAGAAGAGGAGGCTCAACGACACCTAGACTCCCTACCGTGCTCTCCCCCCCGCCCTGGGGGTCTGGAATATCCATGAGAACACGGTATCGGTTGGGGGAGCACACCAGGGGGGTGCAGGTTTTGCCTTCCTTGGCCGGGGCAGGGCCAGATGTTTTTAGCCCTGTTTTGATGTTACCCGGTGTCCCCTGTTTTGTTTTAGGCTGTGACCTCCCTTCCTCTTCCACACTTTCATAGTGGGAGGACTGGGAGTCCTCAGCCCTCTGCTCTCTCTCTATCCTCCTTATCTCCTCGTCCAGTACGGCCCCCCCAAGAGCATCAGTATCCTGGGGGGCATCCAGGTCCGAGCCAGAGGAGTCCCCAGTTTCCTGGGTCCTCCTCAGCTCTCGTTCCCTTCTGCGTTTTTCCGCCCTTCTCTGACGAGAAGGGGGTCCCCTCCTGGCGTTCGTCCTTTGCTCTTGGGCTCTATCGTCTCTGTCCGCCCCCTCGCCCACGGAGACCTCCCTCCTTACATTCTCCGTAGGGTTGGAACAGACATTGACGACTGAGCGCGGACACCGACTGAAAGGGTGACCTAGGTCACCACACAGGTTACACCTAATCTGCTCACACGATGCGGCCAGATGGCCTACCCCCCCACAATGAGCGCACTTCTGCACAGTGCAGCTTGCGCTCAAGTGTGAGGGGTCGCCACACCGGTGACACAGCTTCGGCTGCCCCTGGTAGAAGACAAGGATTCGATCTCTTCCCAAGAAAGCAGATGATGGTATGTGGGACACCGTCTGCCCCAGACGCTTAAGTTTAACCATAAACGTCCAGGCTCCCGACCAGATGCCAAACTCATCGCAGTTCTTCCGTGGCATCTCTGCTACCTCACCGTATCTTCCCAACCAGGTCATGATGTCCACACAGGAAAGCGACTCGTTACGGGTAAGAACGGTCACTTTCCTGAGACCATTCTGGCGAGAGATTGCTTGCGCAGCAAACCCTCGCCAGCCGGGCTCGCTTTTCACCAGCTCATAGTTCCCCCAGAAGACCTCAAGGCCCCCCGGCTGAACAAAGCTGATGTCAAACTCAGCCGTACCATGAGGATGTATCAAGGCGTAGATGTCACTCGCCTTGAAGCCCATCTCCAGCAGCAGCTCCACCACCCTCTTACGAGGAGGGCACGCATCATTGCCACGCCACTGGAGACGGACCACATTCCTCCTGGCCACGGCCGGCCCGGTTGTTGGGAGCGACCACTGATCTCCCCGTCTCTCTCGGAAGGCATCCAGACCATACCTATTTATCCAAAAGGATAGGTCCTTCTGCACTCCCCCTACTGTTATCGTCTGCTTCCCCTCCCTTAAGGCTTCTAGGAGGCGCTGTTGCAAACTGCCGTCCCCGGGCCCAGAAGATGAGGATGGGTGGGCCGACGGTCCCCCCACCACAACGCCCGCATACGACCTGCCGGGCGCTCTGGCAGAAGGAGCAACCGGCCCGCCAATGGTTGACACTCCCCCCACAATATTACAACCCACATTAACATCCACAACATTACCACCACCAACAATATTACCAACACTACTAACATTACCATTAATATTTACATTTTCACTTACATTCCTCTCCACAACTTTCATACCGGCCAGGCTGGTAACGGAGTTCTTCCTTTTGTCCATAGGCTTTATATATGTTGTTTTTGGGGTCTCCACATCATCAGGTGCCGCTACTTCTGGGGCGCCGCCGGATATCTCAGGCGGCAATCCCTCAGCACCCTCCGCTTCACCGACCTCCATTTCTGCTGCGCCACCAATGCAATGTTCGGGAGGAGGGGTGCCGTCACCCCCCGTGCCCGCTAAACCCCTCCCACCGCCTTGCGGCGATGCAGATGGAGGGGCCGCAGGCACCGCTAGAGCCGCTCCCGGCACCAAACCAACCCCCCCTCCCGTCGGGGGATGGCCAGCAGTGCCGGAGCCTCTCCTACCGCCACCACTCGCTGCCGCAACACTTTTTGGTGCGTCCGCCGGCCGAGTCACATGACCAGCGGACTTCCGGTTTTCCGGCGCCACATCCGGTTTCCGGTTCCCCCCGTCCCCCGGCCTCCGGCTTGCGCCAGAGACCGGCTTCTGAGGTTCCCCATCCGCCGGACATGGGGACACGCCCCCTAGCGCCACGTGGCCATCGACACCACCTCCTTTACAGGAGACGGCATCTGGCGCCATCTTGGCCACATTGCTCAAAACCAGCACCATATTTTTCTGCCCACATACCCGCCACGACCCCACTGCAGAGGCCGGAGCTGGGGGATTTGCGGGGTTTGCGTCCCGAACCGAGCTCTCACCCGGTCCGGAACGCAAGGAAGACAGGTAGGAATACTTATAGGTTACTCCACCTGTCTTCGCCTTTGCCTTCTTCCTCATCTTCCATAATTTTTTCTTCTTCCTTTTTTCCTCCTCTGGCGGCAACTCTGCTCCAAACGAAAAATTCTGCATAGACACTGGGGACTCCTGCTGCCGTATTTGTGTGAGCAACCCCGGGGGGTGCTCACTGTTAGATTCATAGTTCTCCACAGATCGGTTATAGGAATGTTCCACATTTGCCTCTCCATTGCTGCTTTCCCAGGGGGCCTCTGAGCCCGTCTCCGTCTCCCCCCGGGTCAGCATCCTCTCCTCCTCCGCTTCCACACTCTCCTCCGCTTCCACACTCTCCTCCATCTCCACAATTTCTCCAGCCTCCACTTCCACGGCCTCCGTTTCCACGGCCTCCACTTCCACGGCCTCCACTTCCACGGCCTCCACTTCCACGGCCTCCACTTCCACGGCCTCCATGTTTATTGCAGCATTAGCATCCTTATTTTTCCTGACTTTGCTGTCTTTCTTTTTTGCTACTTCCCCTTTCCAGGGGGTTTCGTTACCTTGTGTGGGGGACGCCATCAGGGAAAACCTCTCATCGTTTTCCAGCTTCTCCCCGAAGGCTCCCCCACCAGCCACGATCTCCGATCGCCTTTCCTCCACCGCCTTGACTTCCTCCAGGATTTGTTTTACCTGGAGACTATACCGGGACCTCTTGGTGCCTGATGTTTTTGCGGCTCGTCCCCTGGCGACCGCCAGATCTTCACGCAGCCGCCGCAGGGACTTACCGAGGTCCCGGTATTCTTCCAGCCGGGCAGCTAGGCGGGAGCTGAACGTCTCCATCGACTCCCCCGACTGCAGTAGCCCCCACTCCTCGACCGTGCTCTGGTCCCTTGGTCGGGCATCTGGCCTTGCTGGGCCTTCTGGTCCTCCACCTGGATGATCCGCCATGTCTCTCCTCCTGGCTCCTTCCAGAGCCCCAGCATCAGGGGGGGCCGCACAGATCTTTACACGGAATGACCTTCTCACCCCTGATGCTGGCTGCACGCTCCCAGCAGGTTGGGAAGACCCCCTACCCCCCGCCTGCATGCTCCAGGGGGTAGAGGTCTGAGGCTCCATGTATGAATGGAGCCTCCTTCAGGGAAGCTTCCTTAGCCCAGGCAGGTGATAGAAACCTGGGCTGGTGAAAGAAAGGAAACTCCCTGGATTCCGGGTGTGGTCCACACAGCACACAAACAGCACACACTCAGGAGCTCTCTCACACACAACCTCCCTCCTTGCTAGTCACTGCTGCTACTCTTTTAATAGAAAAATATAAAACATTACAAAATAAACGGTATTTACAAAACAAACACAACAAAACAAAACTTATGTACATTTCTGTACAATTTACCTAACCTGGCCCTTCTTACATAAATCCCCATGCATACATAACTATAATCCCATACTCATTCATACACACACCTAAACCCCCCCAACCCCAAGAAAACATAACTATAACACTATATACAACATACTCTTAAAAACCATGTGCCAACCAATGGCCCCCTAAAAAAAATCAAGACATATATAAAACAAAATAAATAATAATCACAATAATAATATAAACAAAATAATAATAATACTAATACTAATAATAATAATAATAATAATAATAATAATAAACTCTGAAAATAAAAGTTACCATCCCATGGTGCACTTACTCCAGTGCACCATGTAAACGAAAAGAAAAGAACAAAACACAAAAATATACATATATATATATATATATATATCTATCTATTTTTTTCTAATTTTTTTCAATTATTATTTTCTTTTTTTTTTTTTTTTTTTTTTTATATATTTTTTACTTTTTTTTATTTTATTTTATTAACTTATCCACATTCATACCTAACCCTGTACACACTAACTTATCCATCACCACCCATCACCTCCCCCAACCAGCATCACGCCTCATGTCCTTCCATGTCCGCATAGTTCAGATGCTGGCCCCCACCACCCAACACATCACCCACCCAGCCCGATCCCACGTCTCATGTCCTCCTCACGTCCACGTAGTCCAGAATCGGGATGGGCACACCCCCAGGCCCCCCACCCCACCTATCTACTGCCCATCTTATCTAAACATTCACTCAAACCCATGCATACACCTATACACCATATAATCATACCGACACATAACTATAACAAAATATCATACTGTATACAATAACCCGAAAACCTAAGTTTGGCTGCTTGTAAGCCCTTTTTCTGTCTCCAAAAAGCTCAAAACAAAAACCTACTTGTGCTTACTCAGCCCATCACCAGAGGAGAGAGAGAGGAAAGCCCCCCTAGAGCACCAGCCCAGAGGCCAAAGCCAACCCCCAACCACCACCCCGGTCCCTATCGCTAAACCTATGCTGCTTGCCCTATCTCTATCCCTTATTACTTTATAAACTAATCTGTCCCTCCTGCTGTCTCTCATTCTGTCCCTATCGCTATTTCCCGGTGTCATGGCCAGGTGCAGACCCCCACCTCCAGTCTAATACCCAGGGGCACTCCCTCCCCTCCCCCTGAAGGTTGGTTCCACCTAGGGCACCCTAAAATTGAAGCCCCTCCAAAGTCGAGAGGCCTTGGATGCACCCAGTTTCTCAACCTCCAGAGACCGGACCTTCACCAGGTCACCCATGATATTCCTACACACCTCGTCCTCCAGGAGGATTTTACACTGAGTCGATACTAAGCACCGTGCGTTCCACGTGAAATACCTGATCACTAAACTAACTAAAAAAGAAGTGCAATGATCCCTTCCACCCAGGTCTCCGAATGCCCCATAGGCCCAACCAGCGTAGGAGAGGTTGGTCAGACCGGGCCAACCGATGGAGGCACCCACCCGTTTGTAAACCTCTGCATTGAAGGGACACTGAAGCAAGAAATGGTCCATGCTTTCCAGCGTGTCATCGCACTCCTCCCGAGGACAACCTCTTTCATCGGAGTTTCTGTACTTCAGATTGCCCCTTACATACAGCCTCCCATGGAAGCAGCGCCAAGCCAGATCCCAAAACTTCTGGGGAATCCTCACAGAGTTTAAAAGTTTTAATCCCACCCCGAGGTCGCTACTTGGGCAGTCCCTGAGCGCCAGGGGCTTCTGGAAGCAGGTCAACAAGACCTTTCTGTCAAGAAATTTTCTCGACATGGTCTTGATCTCCCTCGCCTCCAGACCCCACCGACGAACAACCTTCAGAACCGGGGCGGCATAAGCCGGGAGGTGCCCATGGGGTACACGCAGGTCTTTCGCTTGGCCTCCTGTCTCCCATTCCTGGAAGAAAGGCCGAAACCATCCCCTGCAGGAGGATATCCACAGAGGAGCCCTTTCTCTTTCAAAGAGGTTTGCCAAATTAATTTTAATGAAGGTGTTTACTAGAAACACCACTGGGTTAACCATACCTAACCCACCTAGTTTCCTCGGTAGGTAAGTAACCTCCCTCTTGATTAGGTTAAGCCTGTTTCCCCATAATAGTTGGAAGAACAGGCTATAGACCCGAGTCCAGAGAGGTTCTGGCAACATGCACACGCTGCCAAGGTAGAGCAACATGGGCATCAGGTAAGCCTTGGCCAGGTGAACCCTTTCCCTAAGGGACAAAGACCATCCCTTCCATTGGCCAACCTTCTGGGCAGCTATTGATAGCCTACCTTCCCAGTTTTTCATGGGGTAATCACCCGGGCCAAATTCAATGCCTAAGATTTTAGCAGACCCTTTGGGCTCTGGGAGGGTGTCCGGGAGATCAAAACTAGGATCCCCTCCCCCCAGCCAGAGACTTTCACACTTGTCCCGGTTGATCCTGGACCCAGATGCCCGTGAGTAGCGCTCAACTTCTGACATCACCCACTCTGCCTCCCCTCTCGAGGAGACAAAGATAGTGACGTCATCCGCGTACGCAACCACCCTCTGAGTGGCTTCCGGCTCCTCCAAGTCCATCCCCACCCCCGCCAATGGCCCACGATCGAGCCGCCTAAGAAAGGGGTCGATCGCGAAAACATACAGCAAGGGGCTTAAGGGACAACCCTGGCGGACACCAGACCCAACCTCAAAGGGGGTTCCAGTCCAACCGTTCACCAGTGCAAAAGACTCAGCCCCAGCGTATAGGGTCTGGAGCCAATTAACGAACTCACCCGGTAGGCCATACCTCAGAAGGACTGACCAAAGGTACTTGTGATTCACCCGGTCAAAAGCTTTGGCCTGATCCAAGGACAGCATGTACCCCTCCCATCGGCCAGAATGTCCCTGCTCCACTGCCTCTCTGACACTGAGGACAGCACTAAAGGTGCTGCGGCCTGGAACAGAGCAATGCTGGGCCGACGAAAGGAGCCGGGGTGCAAACTTCACCAGCCGATTAAACAGTACTTTTGCGAGAACCTTTCTGTCCGTATTGAGGAGCGCTATGGGACGCCAGTTCTCAATACGTGTCGAATCCTTACCCTTTGACAGAATGATCAAGGCCGACTTGCCCATTGACTTTGGAAGAGCGCCCGAGGAGAGGCACTCATTAAAAACCGCAGTCAAGAGGGGAACTAAGGTTCCCTTAAAAGCCTTATAAAACTCAGATGTTAAGCCATCTGGGCCTGGCGACTTTTTGATGGCCAACCCATCAATCGCCAGCATCACTTCCTCTTCCTTGATCGACTCTGTCAAAACACCAAGCGAGGGGTCTGCTCCTGGCTCAGGGATGGTTTCAGCCAGGAAAGCCGACATTTCGTCTCGGTTTAGATCCTGCTCACCCAAAAGCTGCGAATAAAAGGATCTGATGACCTCCAGGATCCCTGATTTGGATCTCATCAGGGAGCCTGTACTATCTATCAGTCCTGTCACCACCTTACGACTCACTGACATCTTGCAGTTCTTGTAAGGGTCGGGCGAGCGGTACCTCCCGAAATCCCGTTCAAGAACCAAAGACGTGTGCCTATCATATTGGCATCTTTTGAGCAGAGCTTTCACCACGGAGATTTCCTCACGGCTACCTCCGGTTGAGACTAGATGTTCGAGTTTCCTCCTCATGTCTTGATACAGGCGATACCTGCTCATAGACCTGAGGCACGAGATCTGACGGAAAAACTCAGCCACCCGTTCTTTGAACACCTCCCACCACTCAGACTTAGTACCACCTAGATCCAATAAAGGTACCTGGCTCTGAAGAAAATCCTCGAAGGCCTGTCTTATCTCTGCTTCTTCCAGGAGAGTAGAATTCAGCCTCCATATACCTCTTCCCATCTGGAGGGACTCTGCAACATTCAAAGAAAACATAATCATACAGTGATCGGAGAACTCCACCTCAACGACGGACACTGCCGAAGAGATGGCGTCCTCCTTTAAAAAAAACCTGTCTATTCTGGATCTACGACTACCACTATGATAGGTGAATCCCGAGTGGCCTGGGGTATACCGAATGTGGATGTCCTCCAGGCGAGCATCGCTAGCTATTCTATTCAACTCGACACTATCATAGGCCAGTACCTTTCTGGAACCTCCTCTGTCTTGGGGCCTAACGACAGTGTTAAAGTCCCCTCCAAAAATGACTTGTCGGCCTGTAAAAAGGAAGGGCTTAATCCTCATGAAGAGACTTTTCCGGTCCCACTTTGTCTGGGGACCGTAGATGTTAATGAGTCTTAGTTCTTGTCCCCTCATGAGAACATCTAAGATCAAGCACCGCCCCATTTCTAACTCGATCATCCGCCGGCATGTGACCGGTGCGGTAAAAAGTACCGCCACCCCGCTATATGGCTCAGCCGCAAGAGACCAGTAGGAGGGCCCACGTCGCCACTCCCTCCTAGCTTTCACGACCTCTGCCAAAAGTGACAGTCTGGTCTCCTGCAAAAACAAAATGTCAGCTTCAACCCGGCCGAGAAAATCAAAGGCTGCAAATCTAGCCATATTCGACTTAATGCTGGCAACGTTAATCGATGCCAGCGTCAACGGAGTGGGTGCCGCCATCATAAATGATTGAGTTAGACGGTTTTCTTCTTCCCACCCCTTGCTTTCTCCTCTGAGGAGGACCCCTCACCCTCTTTACCTCTTTTTTTTGTTTTTGAGGAGTCCATAACCTCCACCACCCCACTCCCATTCTCATCTCCTGGGTCCGGGCCGACCCCCTCCCCCGGGGACAGTGGCCCCCGCAGAAGAGGAGGCTCAACGACACCTAGACTCCCTACCGTGCTCTCCCCCCCGTCCTGGGGGTCTGGAATATCCATGAGAACACGGTATCGGTTGGGGGAGCACACCAGGGGGGTGCAGGTTTTGCCTTCCTTGGCCGGGGCAGGGCCAGATGTTTTTAGCCCTGTTTTGATGTTACCCGGTGTCCCCTGTTTTGTTTTAGGCTGTGACCTCCCTTCCTCTTCCACACTTTCATAGTGGGAGGACTGGGAGTCCTCAGCCCTCTGCTCTCTCTCTATCCTCCTTATCTCCTCGTCCAGTACGGCCCCCCCAAGAGCATCAGTATCCTGGGGGGCATCCAGGTCCGAGCCAGAGGAGTCCCCAGTTTCCTGGGTCCTCCTCAGCTCTCGTTCCCTTCTGCGTTTTTCCACCCTTCTCTGACGAGAAGGGGGTCCCCTCCTGGCGTTCGTCCTTTGCTCTTGGGCTCTATCGTCTCTGTCCGCCCCCTCGCCCACGGAGACCTCCCTCCTTACATTCTCCGTAGGGTTGGAACAGACATTGACGACTGAGCGCGGACACCGACTGAAAGGGTGACCTAGGTCACCACACAGGTTACACCTAATCTGCTCACACGATGCGGCCAGATGGCCTACCCCCCCACAATGAGCGCACTTCTGCACAGTGCAGCTTGCGCTCAAGTGTGAGGGGTCGCCACACCGGTGACACAGCTTCGGCTGCCCCTGGTAGAAGACAAGGATTCGATCTCTTCCCAAGAAAGCAGATGATGGTATGTGGGACACCGTGTGCCCCAGACGCCTAAGTTTAACCATAAACGTCCAGGCTCCCGACCAGATGCCAAACTCATCGCAGTTCTTCCGTGGCATCTCTGCTACCTCACCGTATCTTCCCAACCAGGTCATGATGTCCACACAGGAAAGCGACTCGTTACGGGTAAGAACGGTCACTTTCCTGAGACCATTCTGGCGAGAGATTGCTTGCGCAGCAAACCCTCGCCAGCCGGGCTCGCTTTTCACCAGCTCATAGTTCCCCCAGAAGACCTCAAGGCCCCCCGGCTGAACAAAGCTGATGTCAAACTCAGCCGTACCATGAGGATGTATCAAGGCGTAGATGTCACTCGCCTTGAAGCCCATCTCCAGCAGCAGCTCCACCACCCTCTTACGAGGAGGGCACGCATCATTGCCACGCCACTGGAGACGGACCACATTCCTCCTGGCCACGGCCGGCCCGGTTGTTGGGAGCGACCACTGATCTCCCCGTCTCTCTCGGAAGGCATCCAGACCATACCTATTTATCCAAAAGGATAGGTCCTTCTGCACTCCCCCTACTGTTATCGTCTGCTTCCCCTCCCTTAAGGCTTCTAGGAGGCGCTGTTGCAAACTGCCGTCCCCGGGCCCAGAAGATGAGGATGGGTGGGCCGACGGTCCCCCCACCACAACGCCCGCATACGACCTGCCGGGCGCTCTGGCAGAAGGAGCAACCGGCCCGCCAATGGTTGACACTCCCCCCACAATATTACAACCCACATTAACATCCACAACATTACCACCACCAACAATATTACCAACACTACTAACATTACCATTAATATTTACATTTTCACTTACATTCCTCTCCACAACTTTCATACCGGCCAGGCTGGTAACGGAGTTCTTCCTTTTGTCCATAGGCTTTATATATGTTGTTTTTGGGGTCTCCACATCATCAGGTGCCGCTACTTCTGGGGCGCCGCCGGATATCTCAGGCGGCAATCCCTCAGCACCCTCCGCTTCACCGACCTCCATATCTGCTGCGCCACTAATACAATGTTCGGGAGGAGGGGTGCCGTCACCCCCCGTGCCCGCTAAACCCCTCCCACCGCCTTGCGGCGATGCAGATGGAGGGGCCGCAGGCACCGCTAGAGCCGCTCCCGGCACCAAACCAACCCCCCCTCCCGTCGGGGGATGGCCAGCAGTGCCGGAGCCTCTCCTACCGCCACCACTCGCTGCCGCAACACTTTTTGGTGCGTCCGCCGGCCGAGTCACATGACCAGCGGACTTCCGGTTTTCCGGCGCCACATCCGGTTTCCGGTTCCCCCCGTCCCCCGGCCTCCGGCTTGCGCCAGAGACCGGCTTCTGAGGTTCCCCATCCGCCGGACACGGGGACACGCCCCCTAGCGCCACGTGGCCATCGACACCACCTCCTTTACAGGAGACGGCATCTGGCGCCATCTTGGCCACATTGCTCAAAACCAGCACCATATTTTTCTGCCCACATACCCGCCACGACCCCACTGCAGAGGCCGGAGCTGGGGGATTTGCGGGGTTTGCGTCCCGAACCGAGCTCTCACCCGGTCCGGAACGCAAGGAAGACAGGTAGGAATATTTATAGGATACCCCACCTGTCTTCGCCTTTGTTTTCTTCCGCCTTAACTTCCAAAGCTTCTTCTTCTGTACTTTGTCCTCCTCTGGTGGCAACTCAGCTCCAAAAGTAAAGTTCTGGAGGGACACTGGGGACTCCTGCAGCCGTATTTGCGTGAGCAACCCCGGGGGGTGCCCACTGCCCGATTCAATGTCTTGCACACCTTGGCTGCAGGAAAGTTCCCCACTTGCCCCTCCATTACTGCCCTCCCAGGGGTCCTCCGAGCCCGTCTCCTCCCGGGTAGGCGTCCTCTCCACCTCCACGCTATCCTCCATTTCTGTGGCCTCCAATTTTGCGGCCTCCACTTTTGCGGCCTCCACTTTTGCGGCCTCCACTTTTGCGGCCTCCACTTTTGCGGCCTCCACTTTTGCGGCCTCCACTTTTGCGGCCTCCACTGCCTCTGCACTTTTAGCAGCCAATGCCTTTACTCCCCTTTTGCAGGGGGTTTCATTACTTTGCGTGGGGGACGCCATCAGGGAAAACCTTTCATCATTCTGCAATTTCTCCCCGAAGGCTCCCCCACCGACCACAATCTCCATCTTTCTCTCCTCCACCATATTAATTTCTTCCAGTATTTCCTTTACCTGTAGGTTATACCGGGACCTCTTGGCGCCTGATGTTTTAGCTGCTCGTCCCCTTGCGGCCGCCAGATCTTCCCGCAGCCGCCGCAGGGACTTACCGAGGTCCCGGTATTCTTCCAGCCGGGCAGCTAGGCGGGAGCTGAACGTCTCCACAGACTCTCCTGACCGAAGTAGCCCCCACTCCTCAACCGTGCTCTGGTCCCTTGGTCGGGCATCTGGCCTCGCTGGGCCTTCTGGTCCTCCACCTGGATGATGATCCTCCATGTCTCTCCTCCTGGCTCCTTCCAGAGCCCCAGCATCAGGGGGGGCCACACAGATCTTTCCACGGGATGACCTTCTCACCCCTGATGCTGGCTGCACGCTCCCAGCAGGTTGGGAAGACCCCCTACCCCCCGCCTGCATGCTCCAGGGGGTAGAGGTCTGAGGCTCCATGTATGAATGGAGCCTCCTTCAGGGAAGCTTCCTTAGCCCAGGCAGGTGATAGAAACCTGGGCTGGTGAAAGAAAGGAAACTCCCTGGATCTCGGGTGTGGTCCACTCAACACACACACACAGCAGCTCTCACTCACACAACCTCCCTCCTTGCTGGTCACTGCTGCTACTCTTTTAATAGAAAAATATAAAACATTACAAAATAAACGGTATTTACAAAACAAACACAACAAAACAAAACTTATGTACATTTCTGTACAATTTACTCAGCCTGGCCCTTCTTACATAAATCCCCATGCATACATAACTATAATCCCATACTCATTCGTACACACACCTATACCCCCCCAACCCCAAGAAAACATAACTATAACACTATATACAACATACTCTTAAAAACCATGTGCCAACCAATGGCCCCCTAAAAAAAAAACACCACATATATAAAACAAAATAAATAATAATCACAATAATAATATAAACAAAATAATAATAATAATAATAATAATAATAATAAACTCTGAAAATAAAAGTTACCATCCCATGGTGCACTTACTCCAGTGCACCATGTAAATGAAAAGAAAAGAACAAAACACAAAAAATACAAAACAAAGCCAAAATCTATATATATATATATATTTTTTTTTTTTTTTTATATTTTTTTTTCCAATTTTTTTTTTTTTTTTTTTTTTTATATTTTTTTTACTTTTTTTTATTTTATTTTATTAACTTATCCACATTCATACCTAACCCTGTACACACTAACTTATCCATCACCACCCATCACCTCCCCCAACCAGCATCACGCCTCATGTCCTTCCATGTCCGCATAGTTCAGATGCTGGCCCCCACCACCCAACACATCACCCACCCAGCCCGATCCCACGTCTCATGTCCTCCTCACGTCCACGTAGTCCAGAATCGGGATGGGCACACCCCCAGGCCCCCCACCCCACCTATCTACTGCCCATCTTATCTAAACATTCACTCAAACCCATGCATACACCTATACACCATATAATCATACCGACACATAACTATAACAAAATATCATACTGTATACAATAACCCGAAAACCTAAGTTTGGCTGCTTGTAAGCCCTTTTTCTGTCTCCAAAAAGCTCAAAACAAAAACCTACTTGTGCTTACTCAGCCCATCACCAGAGGAGAGAGAGAGGAAAGCCCCCCTAGAGCACCAGCCCAGAGGCCAAAGCCAACCCCCAACCACCACCCCGGTCCCTATCGCTAAACCTATGCTGCTTGCCCTATCTCTATCCCTTATTACTTTATAAACTAATCTGTCCCTCCTGCTGTCTCTCATTCTGTCCCTATCGCTATTTCCCGGTGTCATGGCCAGGTGCAGACCCCCACCTCCAGTCTAATACCCAGGGGCACTCCCTCCCCTCCCCCTGAAGGTTGGTTCCACCTAGGGCACCCTAAAATTGAAGCCCCTCCAAAGTCGAGAGGCCTTGGATGCACCCAGTTTCTCAACCTCCAGAGACCGGACCTTCACCAGGTCACCCATGATATTCCTACACACCTCGTCCTCCAGGAGGATTTTACACTGAGTCGATACTAAGCACCGTGCGTTCCACGTGAAATACCTGATCACTAAACTAACTAAAAAAGAAGTGCAATGATCCCTTCCACCCAGGTCTCCGAATGCCCCATAGGCCCAACCAGCGTAGGAGAGGTTGGTTAGACCGGGCCAACCGATGGAGGCACCCACCCGTTTGTAAACCTCTGCATTGAAGGGACACTGAAGCAAGAAATGGTCCATGCTTTCCAGCGTGTCATCGCACTCCTCCCGAGGACAACCTCTTTCATCGGAGTTTCTGTACTTCAGATTGCCCCTTACATACAGCCTCCCATGGAAGCAGCGCCAAGCCAGATCCCAAAACTTCTGGGGAATCCTCACAGAGTTTAAAAGTTTTAATCCCACCCCGAGGTCGCTACTTGGGCAGTCCCTGAGCGCCAGGGGCTTCTGGAAGCAGGTCAACAAGACCTTTCTGTCAAGAAATTTTCTCGACATGGTCTTGATCTCCCTCGCCTCCAGACCCCACCGACGAACAACCTTCAGAACCGGGGCGGCATAAGCCGGGAGGTGCCCATGGGGTACACGCAGGTCTTTCGCTTGGCCTCCTGTCTCCCATTCCTGGAAGAAAGGCCGAAACCATCCCCTGCAGGAGGATATCCACAGAGGAGCCCTTTCTCTTTCAAAGAGGTTCGCCAAATTAATTTTAATGAAGGTGTTTACTAGAAACACCACTGGGTTAACCATACCTAACCCACCTAGTTTCCTCGGTAGGTAAGTAACCTCCCTCTTGATTAGGTTAAGCCTGTTTCCCCATAACAGTTGGAAGAACAGGCTATAGACCCGAGTCCAGAGAGGTTCTGGCAACATGCACACGCTGCCAAGGTAGAGCAACATGGGCATCAGGTAAGCCTTGGCCAGGTGAACCCTTTCCCTAAGGGACAAAGACCATCCCTTCCATTGGCCAACCTTCTGGGCAGCTATTGATAGCCTACCTTCCCAGTTTTTCATGGGGTAATCACCCGGGCCAAATTCAATGCCTAAGATTTTAGCAGACCCTTTGGGCTCTGGGAGGGTGTCCGGGAGATCAAAACTAGGATCCCCTCCCCCCAGCCAGAGACTTTCACACTTGTCCCGGTTGATCCTGGACCCAGATGCCCGTGAGTAGTGCTCAACTTCTGACATCACCCACTCTGCCTCCCCTCTCGAGGAGACAAAGATAGTGACGTCATCCGCGTACGCAACCACCCTCTGAGTGGCTTCCGGCTCCTCCAAGTCCATCCCCACCCCCGCCAATGGCCCACGATCGAGCCGCCTAAGAAAGGGGTCGATCGCGAAAACATACAGCAAGGGGCTTAAGGGACAACCCTGGCGGACACCAGACCCAACCTCAAAGGGGGTTCCAGTCCAACCGTTCACCAGTGCAAAAGACTCAGCCCCAGCGTATAGGGTCTGGAGCCAATTAACGAACTCACCCGGTAGGCCATACCTCAGAAGGACTGACCAAAGGTACTTGTGATTCACCCGGTCAAAAGCTTTGGCCTGATCCAAGGACAGCATGTACCCCTCCCATCGGCCAGAATGTCCCTGCTCCACTGCCTCTCTGACACTGAGGACAGCACTAAAGGTGCTGCGGCCTGGAACAGAGCAATGCTGGGCCGACGAAAGGAGCCGGGGTGCAAACTTCACCAGCCGATTAAACAGTACTTTTGCGAGAACCTTTCTGTCCGTATTGAGGAGCGCTATGGGACGCCAGTTCTCAATACGTGTCGAATCCTTACCCTTTGACAGAATGATCAAGGCCGACTTGCCCATTGACTTTGGAAGAGCGCCCGAGGAGAGGCACTCATTAAAAACCGCAGTCAAGAGGGGAACTAAGGTTCCCTTAAAAGCCTTATAAAACTCAGATGTTAAGCCATCTGGGCCTGGCGACTTTTTGATGGCCAACCCATCAATCGCCAGCATCACTTCCTCTTCCTTGATCGACTCTGTCAAAACACCAAGCGAGGGGTCTGCTCCTGGCTCAGGGATGGTTTCAGCCAGGAAAGCCGACATTTCGTCTCGGTTTAGATCCTGCTCACCCAAAAGCTGCGAATAAAAGGATCTGATGACCTCCAGGATCCCTGATTTGGATCTCATCAGGGAGCCTGTACTATCTACCAGTCCTGTCACCACCTTACGACTCACTGACATCTTGCAGTTCTTGTAAGGGTCGGGCGAGCGGTACCTCCCGAAATCCCGTTCAAGAACCAAAGACGTGTGCCTATCATATTGGCATCTTTTGAGCAGAGCTTTCACCACGGAGATTTCCTCACGGCTACCTCCGGTTGAGACTAGATGTTCGAGTTTCCTCCTCATGTCTTGATACAGGCGATACCTGCTCATAGACCTGAGGCACGAGATCTGACGGAAAAACTCAGCCACCCGTTCTTTGAACACCTCCCACCACTCAGACTTAGTACCACCTAGATCCAATAAAGGTACCTGGCTCTGAAGAAAATCCTCGAAGGCCTGTCTTATCTCTGCTTCTTCCAGGAGAGTAGAATTCAGCCTCCATATACCTCTTCCCATCTGGAGGGACTCTGCAACATTCAAAGAAAACATAATCATACAGTGATCGGAGAACTCCACCTCAACGACGGACACTGCCGAAGAGATGGCGTCCTCCTTTAAAAAAAACCTGTCTATTCTGGATCTACGACTACCACTATGATAGGTGAATCCCGAGTGGCCTGGGGTATACCGAATGTGGATGTCCTCCAGGCGAGCATCACTAGCTATTCTATTCAACTCGACACTATCATAGGCCAGTACCTTTCTGGAACCTCCTCTGTCTTGGGGCCTAACGACAGTGTTAAAGTCCCCTCCAAAAATGACTTGTCGGCCTGTAAAAAGGAAGGGCTTAATCCTCATGAAGAGACTTTTCCGGTCCCACTTTGTCTGGGGACCGTAGATGTTAATGAGTCTTAGTTCTTGTCCCCTCATGAGAACATCTAAGATCAAGCACCGCCCCATTTCTAACTCGATCATCCGCCGGCATGTGACCGGTGCGGTAAAAAGTACCGCCACCCCGCTATATGGCTCAGCCGCAAGAGACCAGTAGGAGGGCCCACGTCGCCACTCCCTCCTAGCTTTCACGACCTCTGCCAAAAGTGACAGTCTGGTCTCCTGCAAAAACAAAATGTCAGCTTCAACCCGGCCGAGAAAATCAAAGGCTGCAAATCTAGCCATATTCGACTTAATGCTGGCAACGTTAATCGATGCCAGCGTCAACGGAGTGGGTGCCGCCATCATAAATGATTGAGTTAGACGGTTTTCTTCTTCCCACCCCTTGCTTTCTCCTCTGAGGAGGACCCCTCACCCTCTTTACCTCTTTTTTTTGTTTTTGAGGAGTCCATAACCTCCACCACCCCCCTCCCATTCTCATCTCCTGGGTCCGGGCCGACCCCCTCCCCCGGGGACAGTGGCCCCCGCAGAAGAGGAGGCTCAACGACACCTAGACTCCCTACCGTGCTCTCCCCCCCGCCCTGGGGGTCTGGAATATCCATGAGAACACGGTATCGGTTGGGGGAGCACACCAGGGGGGTGCAGGTTTTGCCTTCCTTGGCCGGGGCAGGGCCAGATGTTTTTAGCCCTGTTTTGATGTTACCCGGTGTCCCCTGTTTTGTTTTAGGCTGTGACCTCCCTTCCTCTTCCACACTTTCATAGTGGGAGGACTGGGAGTCCTCAGCCCTCTGCTCTCTCTCTATCCTCCTTATCTCCTCGTCCAGTACGGCCCCCCCAAGAGCATCAGTATCCTGGGGGGCATCCAGGTCCGAGCCAGAGGAGTCCCCAGTTTCCTGGGTCCTCCTCAGCTCTCGTTCCCTTCTGCGTTTTTCCGCCCTTCTCTGACGAGAAGGGGGTCCCCTCCTGGCGTTCGTCCTTTGCTCTTGGGCTCTATCGTCTCTGTCCGCCCCCTCGCCCACGGAGACCTCCCTCCTTACATTCTCCGTAGGGTTGGAACAGACATTGACGACTGAGCGCGGACACCGACTGAAAGGGTGACCTAGGTCACCACACAGGTTACACCTAATCTGCTCACACGATGCGGCCAGATGGCCTACCCCCCCACAATGAGCGCACTTCTGCACAGTGCAGCTTGCGCTCAAGTGTGAGGGGTCGCCACACCGGTGACACAGCTTCGGCTGCCCCTGGTAGAAGACAAGGATTCGATCTCTTCCCAAGAAAGCAGATGATGGTATGTGGGACACCGTCTGCCCCAGACGCTTAAGTTTAACCATAAACGTCCAGGCTCCCGACCAGATGCCAAACTCATCGCAGTTCTTCCGTGGCATCTCTGCTACCTCACCGTATCTTCCCAACCAGGTCATGATGTCCACACAGGAAAGCGACTCGTTACGGGTAAGAACGGTCACTTTCCTGAGACCATTCTGGCGAGAGATTGCTTGCGCAGCAAACCCTCGCCAGCCGGGCTCGCTTTTCACCAGCTCATAGTTCCCCCAGAAGACCTCAAGGCCCCCCGGCTGAACAAAGCTGATGTCAAACTCAGCCGTACCATGAGGATGTATCAAGGCGTAGATGTCACTCGCCTTGAAGCCCATCTCCAGCAGCAGCTCCACCACCCTCTTACGAGGAGGGCACGCATCATTGCCACGCCACTGGAGACGGACCACATTCCTCCTGGCCACGGCCGGCCCGGTTGTTGGGAGCGACCACTGATCTCCCCGTCTCTCTCGGAAGGCATCCAGACCATACCTATTTATCCAAAAGGATAGGTCCTTCTGCACTCCCCCTACTGTTATCGTCTGCTTCCCCTCCCTTAAGGCTTCTAGGAGGCGCTGTTGCAAACTGCCGTCCCCGGGCCCAGAAGATGAGGATGGGTGGGCCGACGGTCCCCCCACCACAACGCCCGCATACGACCTGCCGGGCGCTCTGGCAGAAGGAGCAACCGGCCCGCCAATGGTTGACACTCCCCCCACAATATTACAACCCACATTAACATCCACAACATTACCACCACCAACAATATTACCAACACTACTAACATTACCATTAATATTTACATTTTCACTTACATTCCTCTCCACAACTTTCATACCGGCCAGGCTGGTAACGGAGTTCTTCCTTTTGTCCATAGGCTTTATATATGTTGTTTTTGGGGTCTCCACATCATCAGGTGCCGCTACTTCTGGGGCGCCGCCGGATATCTCAGGCGGCAATCCCTCAGCACCCTCCGCTTCACCGACCTCCATATCTGCTGCGCCACTAATACAATGTTCGGGAGGAGGGGTGCCGTCACCCCCCGTGCCCGCTAAACCCCTCCCACCGCCTTGCGGCGATGCAGATGGAGGGGCCGCAGGCACCGCTAGAGCCGCTCCCGGCACCAAACCAACCCCCCCTCCCGTCGGGGGATGGCCAGCAGTGCCGGAGCCTCTCCTACCGCCACCACTCGCTGCCGCAACACTTTTTGGTGCGTCCGCCGGCCGAGTCACATGACCAGCGGACTTCCGGTTTTCCGGCGCCACATCCGGTTTCCGGTTCCCCCCGTCCCCCGGCCTCCGGCTTGCGCCAGAGACCGGCTTCTGAGGTTCCCCATCCGCCGGACACGGGGACACGCCCCCTAGCGCCACGTGGCCATCGACACCACCTCCTTTACAGGAGACGGCATCTGGCGCCATCTTGGCCACATTGCTCAAAACCAGCACCATATTTTTCTGCCCACATACCCGCCACGACCCCACTGCAGAGGCCGGAGCTGGGGGATTTGCGGGGTTTGCGTCCCGAACCGAGCTCTCACCCGGTCCGGAACGCAAGGAAGACAGGTAGGAATATTTATAGGATACCCCACCTGTCTTCGCCTTTGTTTTCTTCCGCCTTAACTTCCAAAGCTTCTTCTTCTGTACTTTGTCCTCCTCTGGTGGCAACTCAGCTCCAAAAGTAAAGTTCTGGAGGGACACTGGGGACTCCTGCAGCCGTATTTGCGTGAGCAACCCCGGGGGGTGCCCACTGCCCGATTCAATGTCTTGCACACCTTGGCTGCAGGAAAGTTCCCCACTTGCCCCTCCATTACTGCCCTCCCAGGGGTCCTCCGAGCCCGTCTCCTCCCGGGTAGGCGTCCTCTCCACCTCCACGCTATCCTCCATTTCTGTGGCCTCCACTTCTGCGGCCTCCAATTTTGCGGCCTCCACTTTTGCGGCCTCCACTTTTGCGGCCTCCACTTTTGCGGCCTCCACTTTTGCGGCCTCCACTTTTGCGGCCTCCACTGCCTCTGCACTTTTAGCAGCCAATGCCTTTACTCCCCTTTTGCAGGGGGTTTCATTACTTTGCGTGGGGGACGCCATCAGGGAAAACCTTTCATCATTCTGCAATTTCTCCCCGAAGGCTCCCCCACCGACCACAATCTCCATCTTTCTCTCCTCCACCATATTAATTTCTTCCAGTATTTCCTTTACCTGTAGGTTATACCGGGACCTCTTGGCGCCTGATGTTTTAGCTGCTCGTCCCCTTGCGGCCGCCAGATCTTCCCGCAGCCGCCGCAGGGACTTACCGAGGTCCCGGTATTCTTCCAGCCGGGCAGCTAGGCGGGAGCTGAACGTCTCCACAGACTCTCCTGACCGAAGTAGCCCCCACTCCTCAACCGTGCTCTGGTCCCTTGGTCGGGCATCTGGCCTCGCTGGGCCTTCTGGTCCTCCACCTGGATGATGATCCTCCATGTCTCTCCTCCTGGCTCCTTCCAGAGCCCCAGCATCAGGGGGGGCCGCACAGATCTTTCCACGGGATGACCTTCTCACCCCTGATGCTGGCTGCACGCTCCCAGCAGGTTGGGAAGACCCCCTACCCCCCGCCTGCATGCTCCAGGGGGTAGAGGTCTGAGGCTCCATGTATGAATGGAGCCTCCTTCAGGGAAGCTTCCTTAGCCCAGGCAGGTGATAGAAACCTGGGCTGGTGAAAGAAAGGAAACTCCCTGGATCTCGGGTGTGGTCCACTCAACACACACACACAGCAGCTCTCACTCACACAACCTCCCTCCTTGCTGGTCACTGCTGCTACTCTTTTAATAGAAAAATATAAAACATTACAAAATAAACGGTATTTACAAAACAAACACAACAAAACAAAACTTACGTACATTTCTGTACAATTTACCCAGCCTGGCCCTTTCTTACATAAATCCCCATGCATACATAACTATAATCCCATACTCATTCGTACACACACCTATACCCCCCCAACCCCAAGAAAACATAACTATAACACTATATACAACATACTCTTAAAAACCATGTGCCAACCAATGGCCCCCTAAAAAAAAAAAAAAAATCAAGACATATATAAAACAAAATAAATAATAATCACAATAATAATATAAACAAAATAATAATAATACTAATACTAATAATAATAATAATAATAATAATAATAATAAACTCTGAAAATAAAAGTTACCATCCCATGGTGCACTTACTCCAGTGCACCATGTAAATGAAAAGAAAAGAACAAAACACAAAAAACAAAAATATATATATATATATATTTATTTATTTTTTTCTAATTTTTTTCAATTATTATTTTTTTTTTTTTTTTTTTTTTTATATATTTTTTACTTTTTTTTATTTTATTTTATTAACTTATCCACATTCATACCTAACCCTGTACACACTAACTTATCCATCACCACCCATCACCTCCCCCAACCAGCATCACGCCTCATGTCCTTCCATGTCCGCATAGTTCAGATGCTGGCCCCCACCACCCAACACATCACCCACCCAGCCCGATCCCACGTCTCATGTCCTCCTCACGTCCACGTAGTCCAGAATCGGGATGGGCACACCCCCAGGCCCCCCACCCCACCTATCTACTTCCCATCTTATCTAAACATTCACTCAAACCCATGCATACACCTATACACCATATAATCATACCGACACATAACTATAACAAAATATCATACTGTATACAATAACCCGAAAACCTAAGTTTGGCTGCTTGTAAGCCCTTTTTCTGTCTCCAAAAAGCTCAAAACAAAAACCTACTTGTGCTTACTCAGCCCATCACCAGAGGAGAGAGAGAGGAAAGCCCCCCTAGAGCACCAGCCCAGAGGCCAAAGCCAACCCCCAACCACCACCCCGGTCCCTATCGCTAAACCTATGCTGCTTGCCCTATCTCTATCCCTTATTACTTTATAAACTAATCTGTCCCTCCTGCTGTCTCTCATTCTGTCCCTATCGCTATTTCCCGGTGTCATGGCCAGGTGCAGACCCCCACCTCCAGTCTAATACCCAGGGGCACTCCCTCCCCTCCCCCTGAAGGTTGGTTCCACCTAGGGCACCCTAAAATTGAAGCCCCTCCAAAGTCGAGAGGCCTTGGATGCACCCAGTTTCTCAACCTCCAGAGACCGGACCTTCACCAGGTCACCCATGATATTCCTACACACCTCGTCCTCCAGGAGGATTTTACACTGAGTCGATACTAAGCACCGTGCGTTCCACGTGAAATACCTGATCACTAAACTAACTAAAAAAGAAGTGCAATGATCCCTTCCACCCAGGTCTCCGAATGCCCCATAGGCCCAACCAGCGTAGGAGAGGTTGGTCAGACCGGGCCAACCGATGGAGGCACCCACCCGTTTGTAAACCTCTGCATTGAAGGGACACTGAAGCAAGAAATGGTCCATGCTTTCCAGCGTGTCATCGCACTCCTCCCGAGGACAACCTCTTTCATCGGAGTTTCTGTACTTCAGATTGCCCCTTACATACAGCCTCCCATGGAAGCAGCGCCAAGCCAGATCCCAAAACTTCTGGGGAATCCTCACAGAGTTTAAAAGTTTTAATCCCACCCCGAGGTCGCTACTTGGGCAGTCCCTGAGCGCCAGGGGCTTCTGGAAGCAGGTCAACAAGACCTTTCTGTCAAGAAATTTTCTCGACATGGTCTTGATCTCCCTCGCCTCCAGACCCCACCGACGAACAACCTTCAGAACCGGGGCGGCATAAGCCGGGAGGTGCCCATGGGGTACACGCAGGTCTTTCGCTTGGCCTCCTGTCTCCCATTCCTGGAAGAAAGGCCGAAACCATCCCCTGCAGGAGGATATCCACAGAGGAGCCCTTTCTCTTTCAAAGAGGTTTGCCAAATTAATTTTAATGAAGGTGTTTACTAGAAACACCACTGGGTTAACCATACCTAACCCACCTAGTTTCCTCGGTAGGTAAGTAACCTCCCTCTTGATTAGGTTAAGCCTGTTTCCCCATAACAGTTGGAAGAACAGGCTATAGACCCGAGTCCAGAGAGGTTCTGGCAACATGCACACGCTGCCAAGGTAGAGCAACATGGGCATCAGGTAAGCCTTGGCCAGGTGAACCCTTTCCCTAAGGGACAAAGACCATCCCTTCCATTGGCCAACCTTCTGGGCAGCTATTGATAGCCTACCTTCCCAGTTTTTCATGGGGTAATCACCCGGGCCAAATTCAATGCCTAAGATTTTAGCAGACCCTTTGGGCTCTGGGAGGGTGTCCGGGAGATCAAAACTAGGATCCCCTCCCCCCAGCCAGAGACTTTCACACTTGTCCCGGTTGATCCTGGACCCAGATGCCCGTGAGTAGCGCTCAACTTCTGACATCACCCACTCTGCCTCCCCTCTCGAGGAGACAAAGATAGTGACGTCATCCGCGTACGCAACCACCCTCTGAGTGGCTTCCGGCTCCTCCAAGTCCATCCCCACCCCCGCCAATGGCCCACGATCGAGCCGCCTAAGAAAGGGGTCGATCGCGAAAACATACAGCAAGGGGCTTAAGGGACAACCCTGGCGGACACCAGACCCAACCTCAAAGGGGGTTCCAGTCCAACCGTTCACCAGTGCAAAAGACTCAGCCCCAGCGTATAGGGTCTGGAGCCAATTAACGAACTCACCCGGTAGGCCATACCTCAGAAGGACTGACCAAAGGTACTTGTGATTCACCCGGTCAAAAGCTTTGGCCTGATCCAAGGACAGCATGTACCCCTCCCATCGGCCAGAATGTCCCTGCTCCACTGCCTCTCTGACACTGAGGACAGCACTAAAGGTGCTGCGGCCTGGAACAGAGCAATGCTGGGCCGACGAAAGGAGCCGGGGTGCAAACTTCACCAGCCGATTAAACAGTACTTTTGCGAGAACCTTTCTGTCCGTATTGAGGAGCGCTATGGGACGCCAGTTCTCAATACGTGTCGAATCCTTACCCTTTGACAGAATGATCAAGGCCGACTTGCCCATTGACTTTGGAAGAGCGCCCGAGGAGAGGCACTCATTAAAAACCGCAGTCAAGAGGGGAACTAAGGTTCCCTTAAAAGCCTTATAAAACTCAGATGTTAAGCCATCTGGGCCTGGCGACTTTTTGATGGCCAACCCATCAATCGCCAGCATCACTTCCTCTTCCTTGATCGACTCTGTCAAAACACCAAGCGAGGGGTCTGCTCCTGGCTCAGGGATGGTTTCAGCCAGGAAAGCCGACATTTCGTCTCGGTTTAGATCCTGCTCACCCAAAAGCTGCGAATAAAAGGATCTGATGACCTCCAAGATCCCTGATTTGGATCTCATCAGGGAGCCTGTACTATCTACCAGTCCTGTCACCACCTTACGACTCACTGACATCTTGCAGTTCTTGTAAGGGTCGGGCGAGCGGTACCTCCCGAAATCCCGTTCAAGAACCAAAGACGTGTGCCTATCATATTGGCATCTTTTGAGCAGAGCTTTCACCACGGAGATTTCCTCACGGCTACCTCCGGTTGAGACTAGATGTTCGAGTTTCCTCCTCATGTCTTGATACAGGCGATACCTGCTCATAGACCTGAGGCACGAGATCTGACGGAAAAACTCAGCCACCCGTTCTTTGAACACCTCCCACCACTCAGACTTAGTACCACCTAGATCCAATAAAGGTACCTGGCTCTGAAGAAAATCCTCGAAGGCCTGTCTTATCTCTGCTTCTTCCAGGAGAGTAGAATTCAGCCTCCATATACCTCTTCCCATCTGGAGGGACTCTGCAACATTCAAAGAAAACATAATCATACAGTGATCGGAGAACTCCACCTCAACGACGGACACTGCCGAAGAGATGGCGTCCTCCTTTAAAAAAAACCTGTCTATTCTGGATCTACGACTACCACTATGATAGGTGAATCCCGAGTGGCCTGGGGTATACCGAATGTGGATGTCCTCCAGGCGAGCATCGCTAGCTATTCTATTCAACTCGACACTATCATAGGCCAGTACCTTTCTGGAACCTCCTCTGTCTTGGGGCCTAACGACAGTGTTAAAGTCCCCTCCAAAAATGACTTGTCGGCCTGTAAAAAGGAAGGGCTTAATCCTCATGAAGAGACTTTTCCGGTCCCACTTTGTCTGGGGACCGTAGATGTTAATGAGTCTTAGTTCTTGTCCCCTCATGAGAACATCTAAGATCAAGCACCGCCCCATTTCTAACTCGATCATCCGCCGGCATGTGACCGGTGCGGTAAAAAGTACCGCCACCCCGCTATATGGCTCAGCCGCAAGAGACCAGTAGGAGGGCCCACGTCGCCACTCCCTCCTAGCTTTCACGACCTCTGCCAAAAGTGACAGTCTGGTCTCCTGCAAAAACAAAATGTCAGCTTCAACCCGGCCGAGAAAATCAAAGGCTGCAAATCTAGCCATATTCGACTTAATGCTGGCAACGTTAATCGATGCCAGCGTCAACGGAGTGGGTGCCGCCATCATAAATGATTGAGTTAGACGGTTTTCTTCTTCCCACCCCTTGCTTTCTCCTCTGAGGAGGACCCCTCACCCTCTTTACCTCTTTTTTTTGTTTTTGAGGAGTCCATAACCTCCACCACCCCCCTCCCATTCTCATCTCCTGGGTCCGGGCCGACCCCCTCCCCCGGGGACAGTGGCCCCCGCAGAAGAGGAGGCTCAACGACACCTAGACTCCCTACCGTGCTCTCCCCCCCGCCCTGGGGGTCTGGAATATCCATGAGAACACGGTATCGGTTGGGGGAGCACACCAGGGGGGTGCAGGTTTTGCCTTCCTTGGCCGGGGCAGGGCCAGATGTTTTTAGCCCTGTTTTGATGTTACCCGGTGTCCCCTGTTTTGTTTTAGGCTGTGACCTCCCTTCCTCTTCCACACTTTCATAGTGGGAGGACTGGGAGTCCTCAGCCCTCTGCTCTCTCTCTATCCTCCTTATCTCCTCGTCCAGTACGGCCCCCCCAAGAGCATCAGTATCCTGGGGGGCATCCAGGTCCGAGCCAGAGGAGTCCCCAGTTTCCTGGGTCCTCCTCAGCTCTCGTTCCCTTCTGCGTTTTTCCGCCCTTCTCTGACGAGAAGGGGGTCCCCTCCTGGCGTTCGTCCTTTGCTCTTGGGCTCTATCGTCTCTGTCCGCCCCCTCGCCCACGGAGACCTCCCTCCTTACATTCTCCGTAGGGTTGGAACAGACATTGACGACTGAGCGCGGACACCGACTGAAAGGGTGACCTAGGTCACCACACAGGTTACACCTAATCTGCTCACACGATGCGGCCAGATGGCCTACCCCCCCACAATGAGCGCACTTCTGCACAGTGCAGCTTGCGCTCAAGTGCGAGGGGTCGCCACACCGGTGACACAGCTTCGGCTGCCCCTGGTAGAAGACAAGGATTCGATCTCTTCCCAAGAAAGCAGATGATGGTATGTGGGACACCGTCTGCCCCAGACGCTTAAGTTTAACCATAAACGTCCAGGCTCCCGACCAGATGCCAAACTCATCGCAGTTCTTCCGTGGCATCTCTGCTACCTCACCGTATCTTCCCAACCAGGTCATGATGTCCACACAGGAAAGCGACTCGTTACGGGTAAGAACGGTCACTTTCCTGAGACCATTCTGGCGAGAGATTGCTTGCGCAGTAAACCCTCGCCAGCCGGGCTCGCTCTTCACCAGCTCATAGTTCCCCCAGAAGACCTCAAGGCCCCCCGGCTGAACAAAGCTGATGTCAAACTCAGCCGTACCATGAGGATGTATCAAGGCGTAGATGTCACTCGCCTTGAAGCCCATCTCCAGCAGCAGCTCCACCACCCTCTTACGAGGAGGGCACGCATCATTGCCACGCCACTGGAGACGGACCACATTCCTCCTGGCCACGGCCGGCCCGGTTGTTGGGAGCGACCACTGATCTCCCCGTCTCTCTCGGAAGGCATCCAGACCATACCTATTTATCCAAAAGGATAGGTCCTTCTGCACTCCCCCTACTGTTATCGTCTGCTTCCCCTCCCTTAAGGCTTCTAGGAGGCGCTGTTGCAAACTGCCGTCCCCGGGCCCAGAAGATGAGGATGGGTGGGCCGACGGTCCCCCCACCACAACGCCCGCATACGACCTGCCGGGCGCTCTGGCAGAAGGAGCAACCGGCCCGCCAATGGTTGACACTCCCCCCACAATATTACAACCCACATTAACATCCACAACATTACCACCACCAACAATATTACCAACACTACTAACATTACCATTAATATTTACATTTTCACTTACATTCCTCTCCACAACTTTCATACCGGCCAGGCTGGTAACGGAGTTCTTCCTTTTGTCCATAGGCTTTATATATGTTGTTTTTGGGGTCTCCACATCATCAGGTGCCGCTACTTCTGGGGCGCCGCCGGATATCTCAGGCGGCAATCCCTCAGCACCCTCCGCTTCACCGACCTCCATATCTGCTGCGCCACCAATACAATGTTCGGGAGGAGGGGTGCCGTCACCCCCCGTGCCCGCTAAACCCCTCCCACCGCCTTGCGGCGATGCAGATGGAGGGGCCGCAGGCACCGCTAGAGCCGCTCCCGGCACCAAACCAACCCCCCCTCCCGTCGGGGGATGGCCAGCAGTGCCGGAGCCTCTCCTACCGCCACCACTCGCTGCCGCAACACTTTTTGGTGCGTCCGCCGGCCGAGTCACATGACCAGCGGACTTCCGGTTTTCCGGCGCCACATCCGGTTTCCGGTTCTCCCCGTCCCCCGGCCTCCGGCTTGCGCCAGAGACCGGCTTCTGAGGTTCCCCATCCGCCGGACACGGGGACACGCCCCCTAGCGCCACGTGGCCATCGACACCACCTCCTTTACAGGAGACGGCATCTGGCGCCATCTTGGCCACATTGCTCAAAACCAGCACCATATTTTTCTGCCCACATACCCGCCACGACCCCACTGCAGAGGCCGGAGCTGGGGGATTTGCGGGGTTTGCGTCCCGAACCGAGCTCTCACCCGGTCCGGAACGCAAGGAAGACAGGTAGGAATATTTATAGGATACCCCACCTGTCTTCGCCTTTGTTTTCTTCCGCCTTAACTTCCAAAGCTTCTTCTTCTGTACTTTGTCCTCCTCTGGTGGCAACTCAGCTCCAAAAGTAAAGTTCTGGAGGGACACTGGGGACTCCTGCAGCCGTATTTGCGTGAGCAACCCCGGGGGGTGCCCACTGCCCGATTCAATGTCTTGCACACCTTGGCTGCAGGAAAGTTCCCCACTTGCCCCTCCATTACTGCCCTCCCAGGGGTCCTCCGAGCCCGTCTCCTCCCGGGTAGGCGTCCTCTCCACCTCCACGCTATCCTCCATTTCTGTGGCCTCCACTTCTGCGGCCTCCAATTTTGCGGCCTCCACTTTTGCGGCCTCCACTTTTGCGGCCTCCACTTTTGCGGCCTCCACTTTTGCGGCCTCCACTGCCTCTGCACTTTTAGCAGCCAATGCCTTTACTCCCCTTTTGCAGGGGGTTTCATTACTTTGCGTGGGGGACGCCATCAGGGAAAACCTTTCATCATTCTCCAATTTCTCCCCGAAGGCTCCCCCACCGACCACAATCTCCATCTTTCTCTCCTCCACCATATTAATTTCTTCCAGTATTTCCTTTACCTGTAGGTTATACCGGGACCTCTTGGCGCCTGATGTTTTAGCTGCTCGTCCCCTTGCGGCCGCCAGATCTTCCCGCAGCCGCCGCAGGGACTTACCGAGGTCCCGGTATTCTTCCAGCCGGGCAGCTAGGCGGGAGCTGAACGTCTCCACAGACTCTCCTGACCGAAGTAGCCCCCACTCCTCAACCGTGCTCTGGTCCCTTGGTCGGGCATCTGGCCTCGCTGGGCCTTCTGGTCCTCCACCTGGATGATCCTCCATGTCTCTCCTCCTGGCTCCTTCCAGAGCCCCAGCATCAGGGGGGGCCGCACAGATCTTTACACGGGATGACCTTCTCACCCCTGATGCTGGCTGCACGCTCCCAGCAGGTTGGGAAGACCCCCTACCCCCCGCCTGCATGCTCCAGGGGGTAGAGGTCTGAGGCTCCATGTATGAATGGAGCCTCCTTCAGGGAAGTTTCCTTAGCCCAGGCAGGTGATAGAAACCTGGGCTGGTGAAAGAAAGGAAACTCCCTGGATCTCGGGTGTGGTCCACCAAACACACACACACAGCAGCTCTCTCACACACAACCTCCCTCCTTGCTGGTCACTGCTGCTACTCTTTTAATAGAAAAATATAAAACATTACAAAATAAACGGTATTTACAAAACAAACACAACAAAACAAAACTTATGTACATTTCTGTACAATTTACCCAGCCTGGCCCTTCTTACATAAATCCCCATGCATACATAACTATAATCCCATACTCATTCATACACACACCTAAACCCCCCTAACCCCAAGAAAACATAACTATAACACTATATACAACATACTCTTAAAAACCATGTGCCAACCAATGGCCCCCTAAAAAAAAAATCAAGACATATATAAAACAAAAAAATAATAATCACAATAATAATATAAACAAAATAATAATAATAATAATAATAATAATAATAAACTCTGAAAATAAAAGTTACCATCCCATGGTGCACTTACTCCAGTGCACCATGTAAATGAAAAGAAAAGAACAAAACACAAAAAACAAAAATATATATATATATATTTATTTATTTTTTTCTAATTTTTTTCAATTATTATTTTTTTTTTTTTTTTTTATATATTTTTTACTTTTTTTTATTTTATTTTATTAACTTATCCACATTCATACCTAACCCTGTACACACTAACTTATCCATCACCACCCATCACCTCCCCCAACCAGCATCACGCCTCATGTCCTTCCATGTCCGCATAGTTCAGATGCTGGCCCCCACCACCCAACACATCACCCACCCAGCCCGATCCCACGTCTCATGTCCTCCTCACGTCCACGTAGTCCAGAATCGGGATGGGCACACCCCCAGGCCCCCCACCCCACCTATCTACTGCCCATCTTATCTAAACATTCACTCAAACCCATGCATACACCTATACACCATATAATCATACCGACACATAACTATAACAAAATATCATACTGTATACAATAACCCGAAAACCTAAGTTTGGCTGCTTGTAAGCCCTTTTTCTGTCTCCAAAAAGCTCAAAACAAAAACCTACTTGTGCTTACTCAGCCCATCACCAGAGGAGAGAGAGAGGAAAGCCCCCCTAGAGCACCAGCCCAGAGGCCAAAGCCAACCCCCAACCACCACCCCGGTCCCTATCGCTAAACCTATGCTGCTTGCCCTATCTCTATCCCTTATTACTTTATAAACTAATCTGTCCCTCCTGCTGTCTCTCATTCTGTCCCTATCGCTATTTCCCGGTGTCATGGCCAGGTGCAGACCCCCACCTCCAGTCTAATACCCAGGGGCACTCCCTCCCCTCCCCCTGAAGGTTGGTTCCACCTAGGGCACCCTAAAATTGAAGCCCCTCCAAAGTCGAGAGGCCTTGGATGCACCCAGTTTCTCAACCTCCAGAGACCGGACCTTCACCAGGTCACCCATGATATTCCTACACACCTCGTCCTCCAGGAGGATTTTACACTGAGTCGATACTAAGCACCGTGCGTTCCACGTGAAATACCTGATCACTAAACTAACTAAAAAAGAAGTGCAATGATCCCTTCCACCCAGGTCTCCGAATGCCCCATAGGCCCAACCAGCGTAGGAGAGGTTGGTCAGACCGGGCCAACCGATGGAGGCACCCACCCGTTTGTAAACCTCTGCATTGAAGGGACACTGAAGCAAGAAATGGTCCATGCTTTCCAGCGTGTCATCGCACTCCTCCCGAGGACAACCTCTTTCATCGGAGTTTCTGTACTTCAGATTGCCCCTTACATACAGCCTCCCATGGAAGCAGCGCCAAGCCAGATCCCAAAACTTCTGGGGAATCCTCACAGAGTTTAAAAGTTTTAATCCCACCCCGAGGTCGCTACTTGGGCAGTCCCTGAGCGCCAGGGGCTTCTGGAAGCAGGTCAACAAGACCTTTCTGTCAAGAAATTTTCTCGACATGGTCTTGATCTCCCTCGCCTCCAGACCCCACCGACGAACAACCTTCAGAACCGGGGCGGCATAAGCCGGGAGGTGCCCATGGGGTACACGCAGGTCTTTCGCTTGGCCTCCTGTCTCCCATTCCTGGAAGAAAGGCCGAAACCATCCCCTGCAGGAGGATATCCACAGAGGAGCCCTTTCTCTTTCAAAGAGGTTTGCCAAATTAATTTTAATGAAGGTGTTTACTAGAAACACCACTGGGTTAACCATACCTAACCCACCTAGTTTCCTCGGTAGGTAAGTAACCTCCCTCTTGATTAGGTTAAGCCCGTTTCCCCATAACAGTTGGAAGAACAGGCTATAGACCCGAGTCCAGAGAGGTTCTGGCAACATGCACACGCTGCCAAGGTAGAGCAACATGGGCATCAGGTAAGCCTTGGCCAGGTGAACCCTTTCCCTAAGGGACAAAGACCATCCCTTCCATTGGCCAACCTTCTGGGCAGCTATTGATAGCCTACCTTCCCAGTTTTTCATGGGGTAATCACCCGGGCCAAATTCAATGCCTAAGATTTTAGCAGACCCTTTGGGCTCTGGGAGGGTGTCCGGGAGATCAAAACTAGGATCCCCTCCCCCCAGCCAGAGACTTTCACACTTGTCCCGGTTGATCCTGGACCCAGATGCCCGTGAGTAGCGCTCAACTTCTGACATCACCCACTCTGCCCCCCCTCTCGAGGAGACAAAGATAGTGACGTCATCCGCGTACGCAACCACCCTCTGAGTGGCTTCCGGCTCCTCCAAGTCCATCCCCACCCCCGCCAATGGCCCACGATCGAGCCGCCTAAGAAAGGGGTCGATCGCGAAAACATACAGCAAGGGGCTTAAGGGACAACCCTGGCGGACACCAGACCCAACCTCAAAGGGGGTTCCAGTCCAACCGTTCACCAGTGCAAAAGACTCAGCCCCAGCGTATAGGGTCTGGAGCCAATTAACGAACTCACCCGGTAGGCCATACCTCAGAAGGACTGACCAAAGGTACTTGTGATTCACCCGGTCAAAAGCTTTGGCCTGATCCAAGGACAGCATGTACCCCTCCCATCGGCCAGAATGTCCCTGCTCCACTGCCTCTCTGACACTGAGGACAGCACTAAAGGTGCTGCGGCCTGGAACAGAGCAATGCTGGGCCGACGAAAGGAGCCGGGGTGCAAACTTCACCAGCCGATTAAACAGTACTTTTGCGAGAACCTTTCTGTCCGTATTGAGGAGCGCTATGGGACGCCAGTTCTCAATACGTGTCGAATCCTTACCCTTTGACAGAATGATCAAGGCCGACTTGCCCATTGACTTTGGAAGAGCGCCCGAGGAGAGGCACTCATTAAAAACCGCAGTCAAGAGGGGAACTAAGGTTCCCTTAAAAGCCTTATAAAACTCAGATGTTAAGCCATCTGGGCCTGGCGACTTTTTGATGGCCAACCCATCAATCGCCAGCATCACTTCCTCTTCCTTGATCGACTCTGTCAAAACACCAAGCGAGGGGTCTGCTCCTGGCTCAGGGATGGTTTCAGCCAGGAAAGCCGACATTTCGTCTCGGTTTAGATCCTGCTCACCCAAAAGCTGCGAATAAAAGGATCTGATGACCTCCAGGATCCCTGATTTGGATCTCATCAGGGAGCCTGTACTATCTACCAGTCCTGTCACCACCTTACGACTCACTGACATCTTGCAGTTCTTGTAAGGGTCGGGCGAGCGGTACCTCCCGAAATCCCGTTCAAGAACCAAAGACGTGTGCCTATCATATTGGCATCTTTTGAGCAGAGCTTTCACCACGGAGATTTCCTCACGGCTACCTCCGGTTGAGACTAGATGTTCGAGTTTCCTCCTCATGTCTTGATACAGGCGATACCTGCTCATAGACCTGAGGCACGAGATCTGACGGAAAAACTCAGCCACCCGTTCTTTGAACACCTCCCACCACTCAGACTTAGTACCACCTAGATCCAATAAAGGTACCTGGCTCTGAAGAAAATCCTCGAAGGCCTGTCTTATCTCTGCTTCTTCCAGGAGAGTAGAATTCAGCCTCCATATACCTCTTCCCATCTGGAGGGACTCTGCAACATTCAAAGAAAACATAATCATACAGTGATCGGAGAACTCCACCTCAACGACGGACACTGCCGAAGAGATGGCGTCCTCCTTTAAAAAAAACCTGTCTATTCTGGATCTACGACTACCACTATGATAGGTGAATCCCGAGTGGCCTGGGGTATACCGAATGTGGATGTCCTCCAGGCGAGCATCACTAGCTATTCTATTCAACTCGACACTATCATAGGCCAGTACCTTTCTGGAACCTCCTCTGTCTTGGGGCCTAACGACAGTGTTAAAGTCCCCTCCAAAAATGACTTGTCGGCCTGTAAAAAGGAAGGGCTTAATCCTCATGAAGAGACTTTTCCGGTCCCACTTTGTCTGGGGACCGTAGATGTTAATGAGTCTTAGTTCTTGTCCCCTCATGAGAACATCTAAGATCAAGCACCGCCCCATTTCTAACTCGATCATCCGCCGGCATGTGACCGGTGCGGTAAAAAGTACCGCCACCCCGCTATATGGCTCAGCCGCAAGAGACCAGTAGGAGGGCCCACGTCGCCACTCCCTCCTAGCTTTCACGACCTCTGCCAAAAGTGACAGTCTGGTCTCCTGCAAAAACAAAATGTCAGCTTCAACCCGGCCGAGAAAATCAAAGGCTGCAAATCTAGCCATATTCGACTTAATGCTGGCAACGTTAATCGATGCCAGCGTCAACGGAGTGGGTGCCGCCATCATAAATGATTGAGTTAGACGGTTTTCTTCTTCCCACCCCTTGCTTTCTCCTCTGAGGAGGACCCCTCACCCTCTTTACCTCTTTTTTTTGTTTTTGAGGAGTCCATAACCTCCACCACCCCCCTCCCATTCTCATCTCCTGGGTCCGGGCCGACCCCCTCCCCCGGGGACAGTGGCCCCCGCAGAAGAGGAGGCTCAACGACACCTAGACTCCCTACCGTGCTCTCCCCCCCGTCCTGGGGGTCTGGAATATCCATGAGAACACGGTATCGGTTGGGGGAGCACACCAGGGGGGTGCAGGTTTTGCCTTCCTTGGCCGGGGCAGGGCCAGATGTTTTTAGCCCTGTTTTGATGTTACCCGGTGTCCCCTGTTTTGTTTTAGGCTGTGACCTCCCTTCCTCTTCCACACTTTCATAGTGGGAGGACTGGGAGTCCTCAGCCCTCTGCTCTCTCTCTATCCTCCTTATCTCCTCGTCCAGTACGGCCCCCCCAAGAGCATCAGTATCCTGGGGGGCATCCAGGTCCGAGCCAGAGGAGTCCCCAGTTTCCTGGGTCCTCCTCAGCTCTCGTTCCCTTCTGCGTTTTTCCGCCCTTCTCTGACGAGAAGGGGGTCCCCTCCTGGCGTTCGTCCTTTGCTCTTGGGCTCTATCGTCTCTGTCCGCCCCCTCGCCCACGGAGACCTCCCTCCTTACATTCTCCGTAGGGTTGGAACAGACATTGACGACTGAGCGCGGACACCGACTGAAAGGGTGACCTAGGTCACCACACAGGTTACACCTAATCTGCTCACACGATGCGGCCAGATGGCCTACCCCCCCACAATGAGCGCACTTCTGCACAGTGCAGCTTGCGCTCAAGTGTGAGGGGTCGCCACACCGGTGACACAGCTTCGGCTGCCCCTGGTAGAAGACAAGGATTCGATCTCTTCCCAAGAAAGCAGATGATGGTATGTGGGACACCGTCTGCCCCAGACGCTTAAGTTTAACCATAAACGTCCAGGCTCCCGACCAGATGCCAAACTCATCGCAGTTCTTCCGTGGCATCTCTGCTACCTCACCGTATCTTCCCAACCAGGTCATGATGTCCACACAGGAAAGCGACTCGTTACGGGTAAGAACGGTCACTTTCCTGAGACCATTCTGGCGAGAGATTGCTTGCGCAGCAAACCCTCGCCAGCCGGGCTCGCTTTTCACCAGCTCATAGTTCCCCCAGAAGACCTCAAGGCCCCCCGGCTGAACAAAGCTGATGTCAAACTCAGCCGTACCATGAGGATGTATCAAGGCGTAGATGTCACTCGCCTTGAAGCCCATCTCCAGCAGCAGCTCCACCACCCTCTTACGAGGAGGGCACGCATCATTGCCACGCCACTGGAGACGGACCACATTCCTCCTGGCCACGGCCGGCCCGGTTGTTGGGAGCGACCACTGATCTCCCCGTCTCTCTCGGAAGGCATCCAGACCATACCTATTTATCCAAAAGGATAGGTCCTTCTGCACTCCCCCTACTGTTATCGTCTGCTTCCCCTCCCTTAAGGCTTCTAGGAGGCGCTGTTGCAAACTGCCGTCCCCGGGCCCAGAAGATGAGGATGGGTGGGCCGACGGTCCCCCCACCACAACGCCCGCATACGACCTGCCGGGCGCTCTGGCAGAAGGAGCAACCGGCCCGCCAATGGTTGACACTCCCCCCACAATATTACAACCCACATTAACATCCACAACATTACCACCACCAACAATATTACCAACACTACTAACATTACCATTAATATTTACATTTTCACTTACATTCCTCTCCACAACTTTCATACCGGCCAGGCTGGTTACAGAGTTCTTCCTCTTGTCGATGGGCTTTTTATAAGTTGTTTTTGTCATTTTTGGGGTCTCCACATCATCAGGTGCCGCTACTTCTGGGGTGCCGCCGGATATCTCAGGCGGCAATCCCTCAGCACCCTCCGCTTCACCGACCTCCATATCTGCTGCGCCACCAATACAATGTTCGGGAGGAGGGGTGCCGTCACCCCCCGTGCCCGCTAAACCCCTCCCACCGCCTTGCGGCGATGCAGATGGAGGGGCCGCAGGCACCGCTAGAGCCGCTCCCGGCACCAAACCAACCCCCCCTCCCGTCGGGGGATGGCCAGCAGTGCCGGAGCCTCTCCTACCGCCACCACTCGCTGCCGCAACACTTTCTGGTGCGTCCGCCGGCCGAGTCACATGACCAGCGGACTTCCGGTTTTCCGGCGCCACATCCGGTTTCCGGTTCCCCCCGTCCCCCGGCCTCCGGCTTGCGCCAGAGACCGGCTTCTGAGGTTCCCCATCCGCCGGACACGGGGACACGCCCCCTAGCGCCACGTGGCCATCGACACCACCTCCTTTACAGGAGACGGCGTCTGGTGCCACCTTGGCCACATTGCTCAAAACCAGCACCATGTCTTTCTGCCCACATACCCGCCACGACCCCACTGCAGAGGCCGGAGCTGGGGGATTTGCGGGGTTTGCGTCCCGAACCGAGCTCTCACCCGGTCCGGAACGCAAGGAAGACAGGTAGGAATATTTGTAAGATACTCCACCTGTCTTCCCCTTTGCCTTTTTCCGCCTCAACTTCCATAATTTTTTCTTTTTTTTTTTCTCCTCCTCCGGTGGCAACTCATCTCCAAAAGTAAAGTTCTGGAGGGACACTGGGGACTCCTGCAGCCGTATTTGCGTGAGCAACCCCGGAGGGTGCCCACTGCCCGATTCAAAGTTTTGCACAACTTGGCTGCAGGAAAGTTCCCCACTTGCCCCTCCGTTACTGCCTTCCCAGGGGTCCTCCGAGCCCGTCTCCTCCCGGGTTGGCGTCCTCTCCAAATCCACGCTTTCCTCCATTTCTGTGGCCTCCACTTCTGCGGCCTCCACTTTTGCGGCCTCCACTTTTGCGGCCTCCACTTTTGCGGCCTCCACTTTTGCGGCCTCCACTGCCTCTGCACTTTTAGCAGCCAATGCCTTTACTCCCCTTTTGCAGGGGGTTTCATTACTTTGCGTGGGGGACGCCATCAGGGAAAACCTTTCATCATTCTCCAATTTCTCCCCGAAGGCTCCCCCACCGACCACAATCTCCATCTTCCTCTCCTCCACCATATTAATTTCCTCCAAAATTGTCTTTACCTGTAGATTATACCGGGACCTCTTGGCGCCTGATGTTTTCGCGGCTCGTCCCCTTGCGACCGCCAGATCTTCACGAAGCCGCCGCAGGGACTTACCGAGGTCCCGGTATTCTTCCAGCCGGGCAGCTAGGCGGGAGCTGAAGGTTTCCACCGACTCTCCCGACCGCAGTAGCCCCCATTCCTCTACCGTGCTCTGGTCCTCAGGTCTGGCATCTGGCCTTGCTGGGCCTTCTGGTCCTCCACCTGGATGATCCGCCATGTCTCTCCTCCTGGCTCCTTCCAGAGCCCCAGCATCAGGGGGGGCCGCACAGATCTTTCCACGGGATGACCTTCTCACCCCTGATGCTGGCTGCACGCTCCCAGCAGGTTGGGAAGACCCCCTACCCCCCGCCTGCATGCTCCAGGGGGTAGAGGTCTGAGGCTCCATGTATGAATGGAGCCTCCTTCAGGGAAGCTTCCTTAGCCCAGGCAGGTGATAGAAACCTGGGCTGGTGAAAGAAAGGAAACTCCCTGGATCTCGGGTGTGGTCCACCAAACACACACACACAGCAGCTCTCTCACACACAACCTCCCTCCTTGCTGGTCACTGCTGCTACTCTTTTAATAGAAAAATATAAAACATTACAAAATAAACGGTATTTACAAAACAAACACAACAAAACAAAACTTATGTACATTTCTGTACAATTTACCCAGCCTGGCCCTTCTTACATAAATCCCCATGCATACATAACTATAATCCCATACTCATTCATACACACACCTAAACCCCCCCAACCCCAAGAAAACATAACTATAACACTATATACAACATACTCTTAAAAACCATGTGCCAACCAATGGCCCCCTAAAAAAAAAATCAAGACATATATAAAACAAAAAAATAATAATCACAATAATAATATAAACAAAATAATAATAATAATAATAATAATAATAATAATAAACTCTGAAAATAAAAGTTACCATCCCATGGTGCACTTACTCCAGTGCACCATGTAAAAGAAAAGAAAAGAACAAAACACAAAAAACAAAAATATATATATATATATATATATATATATATATATATATATATATATATATATATATACATCTATCTATCTTTTTCTAATTTTTTTCAATTATTATTTTTTTTTTTTTTTTTATATATTTTTTACTTTTTTTTTTTTTTTTTATTTTTATTTTATTAACTTATCCACATTCATACCTAACCCTGTACACACTAACTTATCCATCACCACCCATCACCTCCCCCAACCAGCATCACGCCTCATGTCCTTCCATGTCCGCATAGTTCAGATGCTGGCCCCCACCACCCAACACATCACCCACCCAGCCCGATCCCACGTCTCATGTCCTCCTCACGTCCACGTAGTCCAGAATCGGGATGGGCACACCCCCAGGCCCCCCCACCCCACCTATCTACTGCCCATCTTATCTAAACATTCACTCAAACCCATGCATACACCTATACACCATATAATCATACCGACACATAACTATAACAAAATATCATACTGTATACAATAACCCGAAAACCTAAGTTTGGCTGCTTGTAAGCCCTTTTTCTGTCTCCAAAAAGCTCAAAACAAAAACCTACTTGTGCTTACTCAGCCCATCACCAGAGGAGAGAGAGAGGAAAGCCCCCCTAGAGCACCAGCCCAGAGGCCAAAGCCAACCCCCAACCACCACCCCGGTCCCTATCGCTAAACCTATGCTGCTTGCCCTATCTCTATCCCTTATTACTTTATAAACTAATCTGTCCCTCCTGCTGTCTCTCATTCTGTCCCTATCGCTATTTCCCGGTGTCATGGCCAGGTGCAGACCCCCACCTCCAGTCTAATACCCAGGGGCACTCCCTCCCCTCCCCCTGAAGGTTGGTTCCACCTAGGGCACCCTAAAATTGAAGCCCCTCCAAAGTCGAGAGGCCTTGGATGCACCCAGTTTCTCAACCTCCAGAGACCGGACCTTCACCAGGTCACCCATGATATTCCTACACACCTCGTCCTCCAGGAGGATTTTACACTGAGTCGATACTAAGCACCGTGCGTTCCACGTGAAATACCTGATCACTAAACTAACTAAAAAAGAAGTGCAATGATCCCTTCCACCCAGGTCTCCGAATGCCCCATAGGCCCAACCAGCGTAGGAGAGGTTGGTCAGACCGGGCCAACCGATGGAGGCACCCACCCGTTTGTAAACCTCTGCATTGAAGGGACACTGAAGCAAGAAATGGTCCATGCTTTCCAGCGTGTCATCGCACTCCTCCCGAGGACAACCTCTTTCATCGGAGTTTCTGTACTTCAGATTGCCCCTTACATACAGCCTCCCATGGAAGCAGCGCCAAGCCAGATCCCAAAACTTCTGGGGAATCCTCACAGAGTTTAAAAGTTTTAATCCCACCCCGAGGTCGCTACTTGGGCAGTCCCTGAGCGCCAGGGGCTTCTGGAAGCAGGTCAACAAGACCTTTCTGTCAAGAAATTTTCTCGACATGGTCTTGATCTCCCTCGCCTCCAGACCCCACCGACGAACAACCTTCAGAACCGGGGCGGCATAAGCCGGGAGGTGCCCATGGGGTACACGCAGGTCTTTCGCTTGGCCTCCTGTCTCCCATTCCTGGAAGAAAGGCCGAAACCATCCCCTGCAGGAGGATATCCACAGAGGAGCCCTTTCTCTTTCAAAGAGGTTTGCCAAATTAATTTTAATGAAGGTGTTTACTAGAAACACCACTGGGTTAACCATACCTAACCCACCTAGTTTCCTCGGTAGGTAAGTAACCTCCCTCTTGATTAGGTTAAGCCTGTTTCCCCATAACAGTTGGAAGAACAGGCTATAGACCCGAGTCCAGAGAGGTTCTGGCAACATGCACACGCTGCCAAGGTAGAGCAACATGGGCATCAGGTAAGCCTTGGCCAGGTGAACCCTTTCCCTAAGGGACAAAGACCATCCCTTCCATTGGCCAACCTTCTGGGCAGCTATTGATAGCCTACCTTCCCAGTTTTTCATGGGGTAATCACCCGGGCCAAATTCAATGCCTAAGATTTTAGCAGACCCTTTGGGCTCTGGGAGGGTGTCCGGGAGATCAAAACTAGGATCCCCTCCCCCCAGCCAGAGACTTTCACACTTGTCCCGGTTGATCCTGGACCCAGATGCCCGTGAGTAGCGCTCAACTTCTGACATCACCCACTCTGCCTCCCCTCTCGAGGAGACAAAGATAGTGACGTCATCCGCGTACGCAACCACCCTCTGAGTGGCTTCCGGCTCCTCCAAGTCCATCCCCACCCCCGCCAATGGCCCACGATCGAGCCGCCTAAGAAAGGGGTCGATCGCGAAAACATACAGCAAGGGGCTTAAGGGACAACCCTGGCGGACACCAGACCCAACCTCAAAGGGGGTTCCAGTCCAACCGTTCACCAGTGCAAAAGACTCAGCCCCAGCGTATAGGGTCTGGAGCCAATTAACGAACTCACCCGGTAGGCCATACCTCAGAAGGACTGACCATAGGTACTTGTGATTCACCCGGTCAAAAGCTTTGGCCTGATCCAAGGACAGCATGTACCCCTCCCATCGGCCAGAATGTCCCTGCTCCACTGCCTCTCTGACACTGAGGACAGCACTAAAGGTGCTGCGGCCTGGAACAGAGCAATGCTGGGCCGACGAAAGGAGCCGGGGTGCAAACTTCACCAGCCGATTAAACAGTACTTTTGCGAGAACCTTTCTGTCCGTATTGAGGAGCGCTATGGGACGCCAGTTCTCAATACGTGTCGAATCCTTACCCTTTGACAGAATGATCAAGGCCGACTTGCCCATTGACTTTGGAAGAGCGCCCGAGGAGAGGCACTCATTAAAAACCGCAGTCAAGAGGGGAACTAAGGTTCCCTTAAAAGCCTTATAAAACTCAGATGTTAAGCCATCTGGGCCTGGCGACTTTTTGATGGCCAACCCATCAATCGCCAGCATCACTTCCTCTTCCTTGATCGACTCTGTCAAAACACCAAGCGAGGGGTCTGCTCCTGGCTCAGGGATGGTTTCAGCCAGGAAAGCCGACATTTCGTCTCGGTTTAGATCCTGCTCACCCAAAAGCTGCGAATAAAAGGATCTGATGACCTCCAGGATCCCTGATTTGGATCTCATCAGGGAGCCTGTACTATCTACCAGTCCTGTCACCACCTTACGACTCACTGACATCTTGCAGTTCTTGTAAGGGTCGGGCGAGCGGTACCTCCCGAAATCCCGTTCAAGAACCAAAGACGTGTGCCTATCATATTGGCATCTTTTGAGCAGAGCTTTCACCACGGAGATTTCCTCACGGCTACCTCCGGTTGAGACTAGATGTTCGAGTTTCCTCCTCATGTCTTGATACAGGCGATACCTGCTCATAGACCTGAGGCACGAGATCTGACGGAAAAACTCAGCCACCCGTTCTTTGAACACCTCCCACCACTCAGACTTAGTACCACCTAGATCCAATAAAGGTACCTGGCTCTGAAGAAAATCCTCGAAGGCCTGTCTTATCTCTGCTTCTTCCAGGAGAGTAGAATTCAGCCTCCATATACCTCTTCCCATCTGGAGGGACTCTGCAACATTCAAAGAAAACATAATCATACAGTGATCGGAGAACTCCACCTCAACGACGGACACTGCCGAAGAGATGGCGTCCTCCTTTAAAAAAAACCTGTCTATTCTGGATCTACGACTACCACTATGATAGGTGAATCCCGAGTGGCCTGGGGTATACCGAATGTGGATGTCCTCCAGGCGAGCATCACTAGCTATTCTATTCAACTCGACACTATCATAGGCCAGTACCTTTCTGGAACCTCCTCTGTCTTGGGGCCTAACGACAGTGTTAAAGTCCCCTCCAAAAATGACTTGTCGGCCTGTAAAAAGGAAGGGCTTAATCCTCATGAAGAGACTTTTCCGGTCCCACTTTGTCTGGGGACCGTAGATGTTAATGAGTCTTAGTTCTTGTCCCCTCATGAGAACATCTAAGATCAAGCACCGCCCCATTTCTAACTCGATCATCCGCCGGCATGTGACCGGTGCGGTAAAAAGTACCGCCACCCCGCTATATGGCTCAGCCGCAAGAGACCAGTAGGAGGGCCCACGTCGCCACTCCCTCCTAGCTTTCACGACCTCTGCCAAAAGTGACAGTCTGGTCTCCTGCAAAAACAAAATGTCAGCTTCAACCCGGCCGAGAAAATCAAAGGCTGCAAATCTAGCCATATTCGACTTAATGCTGGCAACGTTAATCGATGCCAGCGTCAACGGAGTGGGTGCCGCCATCATAAATGATTGAGTTAGACGGTTTTCTTCTTCCCACCCCTTGCTTTCTCCTCTGAGGAGGACCCCTCACCCTCTTTACCTCTTTTTTTTGTTTTTGAGGAGTCCATAACCTCCACCACCCCCCTCCCATTCTCATCTCCTGGGTCCGGGCCGACCCCCTCCCCCGGGGACAGTGGCCCCCGCAGAAGAGGAGGCTCAACGACACCTAGACTCCCTACCGTGCTCTCCCCCCCGTCCTGGGGGTCTGGAATATCCATGAGAACACGGTATCGGTTGGGGGAGCACACCAGGGGGGTGCAGGTTTTGCCTTCCTTGGCCGGGGCAGGGCCAGATGTTTTTAGCCCTGTTTTGATGTTACCCGGTGTCCCCTGTTTTGTTTTAGGCTGTGACCTCCCTTCCTCTTCCACACTTTCATAGTGGGAGGACTGGGAGTCCTCAGCCCTCTGCTCTCTCTCTATCCTCCTTATCTCCTCGTCCAGTACGGCCCCCCCAAGAGCATCAGTATCCTGGGGGGCATCCAGGTCCGAGCCAGAGGAGTCCCCAGTTTCCTGGGTCCTCCTCAGCTCTCGTTCCCTTCTGCGTTTTTCCACCCTTCTCTGACGAGAAGGGGGTCCCCTCCTGGCGTTCGTCCTTTGCTCTTGGGCTCTATCGTCTCTGTCCGCCCCCTCGCCCACGGAGACCTCCCTCCTTACATTCTCCGTAGGGTTGGAACAGACATTGACGACTGAGCGCGGACACCGACTGAAAGGGTGACCTAGGTCACCACACAGGTTACACCTAATCTGCTCACACGATGCGGCCAGATGGCCTACCCCCCCACAATGAGCGCACTTCTGCACAGTGCAGCTTGCGCTCAAGTGTGAGGGGTCGCCACACCGGTGACACAGCTTCGGCTGCCCCTGGTAGAAGACAAGGATTCGATCTCTTCCCAAGAAAGCAGATGATGGTATGTGGGACACCGTCTGCCCCAGACGCTTAAGTTTAACCATAAACGTCCAGGCTCCCGACCAGATGCCAAACTCATCGCAGTTCTTCCGTGGCATCTCTGCTACCTCACCGTATCTTCCCAACCAGGTCATGATGTCCACACAGGAAAGCGACTCGTTACGGGTAAGAACGGTCACTTTCCTGAGACCATTCTGGCGAGAGATTGCTTGCGCAGCAAACCCTCGCCAGCCGGGCTCGCTTTTCACCAGCTCATAGTTCCCCCAGAAGACCTCAAGGCCCCCCGGCTGAACAAAGCTGATGTCAAACTCAGCCGTACCATGAGGATGTATCAAGGCGTAGATGTCACTCGCCTTGAAGCCCATCTCCAGCAGCAGCTCCACCACCCTCTTACGAGGAGGGCACGCATCATTGCCACGCCACTGGAGACGGACCACATTCCTCCTGGCCACGGCCGGCCCGGTTGTTGGGAGCGACCACTGATCTCCCCGTCTCTCTCGGAAGGCATCCAGACCATACCTATTTATCCAAAAGGATAGGTCCTTCTGCACTCCCCCTACTGTTATCGTCTGCTTCCCCTCCCTTAAGGCTTCTAGGAGGCGCTGTTGCAAACTGCCGTCCCCGGGCCCAGAAGATGAGGATGGGTGGGCCGACGGTCCCCCCACCACAACGCCCGCATACGACCTGCCGGGCGCTCTGGCAGAAGGAGCAACCGGCCCGCCAATGGTTGACACTCCCCCCACAATATTACAACCCACATTAACATCCACAACATTACCACCACCAACAATATTACCAACACTACTAACATTACCATTAATATTTACATTTTCACTTACATTCCTCTCCACAACTTTCATACCGGCCAGGCTGGTTACAGAGTTCTTCCTCTTGTCGATGGGCTTTTTATAAGTTGTTTTTGTCATTTTTGGGGTCTCCACATCATCAGGTGCCGCTACTTCTGGGGTGCCGCCGGATATCTCAGGCGGCAATCCCTCAGCACCCTCCGCTTCACCGACCTCCATATCTGCTGCGCCACCAATACAATGTTCGGGAGGAGGGGTGCCGTCACCCCCCGTGCCCGCTAAACCCCTCCCACCGCCTTGCGGCGATGCAGATGGAGGGGCCGCAGGCACCGCTAGAGCCGCTCCCGGCACCAAACCAACCCCCCCTCCCGTCGGGGGATGGCCAGCAGTGCCGGAGCCTCTCCTACCGCCACCACTCGCTGCCGCAACACTTTCTGGTGCGTCCGCCGGCCGAGTCACATGACCAGCGGACTTCCGGTTTTCCGGCGCCACATCCGGTTTCCGGTTCCCCCCGTCCCCCGGCCTCCGGCTTGCGCCAGAGACCGGCTTCTGAGGTTCCCCATCCGCCGGACACGGGGACACGCCCCCTAGCGCCACGTGGCCATCGACACCACCTCCTTTACAGGAGACGGCGTCTGGTGCCACCTTGGCCACATTGCTCAAAACCAGCACCATGTCTTTCTGCCCACATACCCGCCACGACCCCACTGCAGAGGCCGGAGCTGGGGGATTTGCGGGGTTTGCGTCCCGAACCGAGCTCTCACCCGGTCCGGAACGCAAGGAAGACAGGTAGGAATATTTGTAAGATACTCCACCTGTCTTCCCCTTTGCCTTTTTCCGCCTCAACTTCCATAATTTTTTCTTTTTTTTTTTCTCCTCCTCCGGTGGCAACTCATCTCCAAAAGTAAAGTTCTGGAGGGACACTGGGGACTCCTGCAGCCGTATTTGCGTGAGCAACCCCGGAGGGTGCCCACTGCCCGATTCAAAGTTTTGCACAACTTGGCTGCAGGAAAGTTCCCCACTTGCCCCCCCGTTACTGCCTTCCCAGGGGTCCTCCGAGCCCGTCTCCTCCCGGGTTGGCGTCCTCTCCAAATCCACGCTTTCCTCCATTTCTGTGGCCTCCACTTCTGCGGCCTCCACTTTTGCGGCCTCCACTTTTGCGGCCTCCACTTTTGCGGCCTCCACTTTTGCGGCCTCCACTTTTGCGGCCTCCACTGCCTCTGCACTTTTAGCAGCCAATGCCTTTACTCCCCTTTTGCAGGGGGTTTCATTACTTTGCGTGGGGGACGCCATCAGGGAAAACCTTTCATCATTCTCCAATTTCTCCCCGAAGGCTCCCCCACCGACCACAATCTCCATCTTCCTCTCCTCCACCATATTAATTTCCTCCAAAATTGTCTTTACCTGTAGATTATACCGGGACCTCTTGGCGCCTGATGTTTTCGCGGCTCGTCCCCTTGCGACCGCCAGATCTTCACGAAGCCGCCGCAGGGACTTACCGAGGTCCCGGTATTCTTCCAGCCGGGCAGCTAGGCGGGAGCTGAAGGTTTCCACCGACTCTCCCGACCGCAGTAGCCCCCATTCCTCTACCGTGCTCTGGTCCTCAGGTCTGGCATCTGGCCTTGCTGGGCCTTCTGGTCCTCCACCTGGATGATCCGCCATGTCTCTCCTCCTGGCTCCTTCCAGAGCCCCAGCATCAGGGGGGGCCGCACAGATCTTTCCACGGGATGACCTTCTCACCCCTGATGCTGGCTGCACGCTCCCAGCAGGTTGGGAAGACCCCCTACCCCCCGCCTGCATGCTCCAGGGGGTAGAGGTCTGAGGCTCCATGTATGAATGGAGCCTCCTTCAGGGAAGCTTCCTTAGCCCAGGCAGGTGATAGAAACCTGGGCTGGTGAAAGAAAGGAAACTCCCTGGATCTCGGGTGTGGTCCACCAAACACACACACACAGCAGCTCTCTCACACACAACCTCCCTCCTTGCTGGTCACTGCTGCTATGTATGGATCTGTGCGGTATATTCACTGCTGGTACATATTTATTTATAGGTTGTGCGCAGTTTATTTTTTGCTTTGCTTCTGTTCCATATGCCTTTTTTTCTAAATATACATTTTTGCCCCTCGAAGTTAAAGGGGTTGTTCCAAGATTAAATGTTATCCCCTGTCTACAGGACAGGACATAACATGCTGATCGGTGGGGGTCTGACCACTGGGACCCACACTGATAACTGGAACGGTGGTCCCTTGTACCCCTGAGTAACTGGAGCGGCAGGGTGTATGCTTGACCTGCAGCGTCATTAACTCAGGGGTACGAGGGACCCCCACTGATCAGCATGTTATCTCCTATCCTGTAGAGAGGGGATAACATTTAATCTTGGGACGACCCCTTTAAGACCTGAACATGCAGTGAATAGTTTTCAGATTATATTACTGGCTCGATGATTACATTCATTCCTAGTCTGGTCTGTGCAGTTTCGGTTTACAAATATTACGGATTGGCAGTACAGATCCAACAGACGTGGACAGAAAGCAAGTGCAGCGTGCGTTACTATACTGACTGTAAAGTGCAGCGTGCGTTACTATACTGACTGTAAAGTGCAGCATGCGTTACTATACTGACTGTAAAGTGCAGCGTGTGTTACTATACTGACTGTAAAGAGCAGCATGCGTTACTATACTGACTGTAAAGAGCCGCATGTGTTACTATACTGACTGTAATTTGCCGCATGTGTTACTATACTGACTGTAAAGAGCAGCGTGTGTTACTATACTGACTGTAAAGAGCAGCATGTGTTACTATACTGACTGTAAAGTGCAGCATGTGTTACTATACTGACTGTAAAGTGCAGCATGTGTTACTATACTGACTGTAAAGAGCAGCGTGCTTTACTATACTGACTGTAAAGTGCCGCATGTGTTACTAAACTGACTGTAAAGAGCAGCATGTGTTACTATACTGACTGTAAAGTGCCGCATGTGTTACTATACTGACTGTAAAGAGCAGCGTGTGTTACTATACTGACTGTAAAGTGCAGCGTGTGTTACTATACTGACTGTAAAGTGCAGCGTGCGTTACTATACTGACTGTAAAGTGCAGCATGCGTTACTATACTGACTGTAAAGTGCAGCGTGTGTTACTATACTGACTGTAAAGAGCAGCATGCGTTACTATACTGACTGTAAAGTGCCGCATGTGTTACTATACTGACTGTAAAGAGCAGCGTGCGTTACTATACTGACTGTAAAGAGCAGCGTGCGTTACTGTACTGACTGTAAAGAGCAGCATGTGTTACTATACTGACTGTAAAGAGCAGCGTGCGTTACTATACTGACTGTAAAGTGCCGCATGTGTTACTATACTGACTGTAAAGAGCAGCATGTGTTACTATACTGACTGTAAAGAGCAGCGTGCGTTACTATACTGACTGTAAAGTGCCTCATGTGTTACTATACTGACTGTAAAGTGCAGCATGTGTTACTATACTGACTGTAAAGAGCAGCATGTGTTACTATACTGACTGTAAAGAGCAGCGTGTGTTACTATACTGACTGTAAAGTGCAGCATGTGTTACTATACTGACTGTAAAGTGCAGCGTGCGTTACTATACTGACTGTAAAGAGCAGCGTGTGTTACTATACTGACTGTAAAGTGCAGCGTGTGTTACTATATTGACTGTAAAGTGCAGCATGTGTTACTATACTGACTGTAAAGTGCAGCGTGCGTTACTATACTGACTGTAAAGAGCAGCGTGTGTTACTATACTGACTGTAAAGTGCAGCATGTGTTACTATACTGACTGTAAAGTGCAGCGTGTGTTACTATACTGACTGTAAAGTGCAGCATGTGTTACTATACTGACTGTAAAGTGCAGCGTGCGTTACTATACTGACTGTAAAGAGCAGCGTGTGTTACTATACTGACTGTAAAGTGCAGCATGTGTTACTATACTGACTGTAAAGTGCAGCGTGTGTTACTATACTGACTGTAAAGTGCAGCGTGTGTTACTATACTGACTGTAAAGTGCAGCGTGTGTTACTATACTGACTGTAAAGAGCAGCATGCGTTACTATACTGACTGTAAAGTGCAGCGTGTGTTACTATACTGACTGTAAAGTGCAGCATGCATTACTATACTGACTGTAAAGAGCAGCGTGTGTTACTATACTGACTGTAAAGAGCAGCATGCGTTACTATACTGACTGTAAAGTGGCGCATGTGTTACTATACTGACTGTAAAGAGCAGCGTGTGTTACTATACTGACTGTAAAGTGCAGCGTGTGTTACTATACTGACTGTAAAGAGCAGCGTGCGTTACTATACTGACTGTAAAGTGCAGCGTGTGTTACTATACTGACTGTAAAGAGCAGCATGCGTTACTATACTGACTGTAAAGTGCCGCATGTGTTACTATACTGACTGTAAAGAGCAGCGTGTGTTACTATACTGACTGTAAAGTGCAGCGTGTGTTACTATACTGACTGTAAAGAGCAGCGTGCGTTAATATACTGACTGTAAAGTGCAGCAGGCGTTACTATACTGACTGTAAAGTGCAGCAGGCGTTACTATACTGACTGTAAAGAGCAGCATGCGTTACTATACTGACTGTAAAGTGCCGCATGTGTTACTATACTGACTGTAAAGAGCAGCGTGTGTTACTATACTGACTGTAAAGTGCAGCGTGTGTTACTATACTGACTGTAAAGAGCAGCGTGCGTTACTATACTGACTGTAAAGTGCAGCAGGCGTTACTATACTGACTGTAAAGTGCAGCGTGTGTTACTATACTGACTGTAAAGTGCAGCGTGTGTTACTATACTGACTGTAAAGTGCCGCATGTGTTACTATACTGACTGTAAAGAGCAGCGTGTGTTACTATACTGACTGTAAAGAGCAGCATGTGTTACTATACTGACTGTAAAGTGCAGCGTGTGTTACTATACTGACTGTAAAGAGCAGCGTGCGTTACTATACTGACTGTAAAGTGCAGCAGGCGTTACTATACTGACTGTAAAGAGCAGCATGTGTTACTATACTGACTGTAAAGTGCAGCGTGTGTTACTATACTGACTGTAAAGAGCAGCATGCGTTACTATACTGACTGTAAAGTGCCGCATGTGTTACTATACTGACTGTAAAGTGCAGCGTGTGTTACTATACTGACTGTAAAGAGCAGCGTGCGTTACTATACTGACTGTAAAGTGCCGCATGTGTTACTATACTGACTGTAAAGTGCAGCGTGCGTTACTATACTGACTGTAAAGTGCCGCATGTGTTACTATACTGACTGTAAAGTGCAGCGTGCGTTACTATACTGACTGTAAAGTGCCGCATGTGTTACTATACTGACTGTAAAGTGCAGCGTGCGTTACTATACTGACTGTAAAGAGCAGTGTGCGTTACTATACTGACTGTAAAGAGCAGCGTGTGTTACTATACTGACTGCAAAGTGCAGCGTGCGTTACTATACTGACTGAAAAGTGCAGCATGCGTTACTATACTAGCTGTAAAGTGCAGCGTGCATTACTATACTGACTGTAAAGTGCAGCAGGCGTTACTATACTGACTGTAAAGTGCAGCATGCGTTACTATACTGACTGTAAAGTGCCGCATGTGTTACTATACTGACTGTAAAGTGCAGCGTGTGTTACTATACTGACTGTAAAGTGCAGCGTGTGTTACTATACTGACTGTAAAGTGCCGCATGTGTTACTATACTGACTGTAAAGTGCCGCATGTGTTACTATACTGACTGTAAAGTGCAGCGTGTGTTACTATACTGACTGTAAAGTGCCGCATGTGTTACTATACTGACTGTAAAGTGCAGCATGTGTTACTGTACTGACTGTAAAGTGCAGCATGCGTTACTATACTGACTGTAAAGTGCAGCGTGTGTTACTATACTGACTGTAAAGTGCCGCATGTGTTACTATACTGACTGTAAAGTGCCGCATGTGTTACTATACTGACTGTGAAGAGCAGCGTGCGTTACTATACTGACTGTAAAGAGCAGCGTGCGTTACTATACTGACTGTAAAGTGCAGCGTGCGTTACTATACTGACTGTAAAGAGCAGCGTGCGTTACTATACTGACTGTAAAGTGCAGCGTGTGTTACTATACTGACTGTAAAGTGCAGCGTGCGTTACTATACTGACTGTAAAGTGCAGCGTGTGTTACTATACTGACTGTAAAGAGCAGCATGTGTTACTATACTGACTGTAAAGTGCCGCGTGTGTTACTATACTGACTGTAAAGTGCAGCGTGCGTTACTATACTGACTGTAAAGTGCTGCATGTGTTACTATACTGACTGTAAAGTGCCGCATGCGTTACTATACTGACTGTAAAGTGCAGCGTGTGTTACTATACTGACTGCAAAGTGCTGCAGGCGTTACTATACTGACTGTAAAGAGCAGCATGCGTTACTATACTGACTGTAAAGTGCAGCGTGTGTTACTATACTGACTGTAAAGAGCAGCATGCGTTACTATACTGACTGTAAAGTGCAGCGTGTGTTACTATACTGACTGTAAAGTGCAGCGTGCGTTACTATACTGACTGTAAAGTGCAGCGTGCGTTACTATACTGACTGTAAAGTGCAGCGTGCGTTACTATACTGACTGTAAAGTGCAGCATGCGTTACTATACTGACTGTAAAGAGCAGCATGCGTTACTATACTGACTGTAAAGTTCCGCATGTGTTACTATACTGACTGTAAAGTGCAGCATTTGTTACTATACTGACTGTAAAGTGCAGCGTGCGTTACTATACTGACTGTAAAGTGCAGCAGGCGTTACTATACTGACTGTAAAGTGCCGCATGTGTTAATATACTGACTGTAAAGTGCAGCGTGTGTTACTATACTGACTGTAAAGTGCAGCGTGTGTTACTATACTGACTGTAAAGTGCCGCATGTGTTACTATACTGACTGTAAAGTGCCGCATGTGTTACTATACTGACTGTAAAGTGCAGCATGTGTTACTATACTGACTGTAAAGTGCCGCATGTGTTACTATACTGACTGTAAAGTGCAGCATGTGTTACTATACTGACTGTAAAGTGCCGCATGTGTTACTATACTGACTGTAAAGAGCAGCGTGTGTTACTATACTGACTGTAAAGTGCAGCAGGCGTTACTATACTGACTGTAAAGTGCAGCGTGCGTTACTATACTGACTGTAAAGTGCAGCATGTGTTACTATACTGACTGTAAAGTGCAGCAGGCGTTACTATACTGACTGTAAAGTGCAGCGTGCGTTACTATACTGACTGTAAAGTGCAGCATGTGTTACTATACTGACTGTAAATAGCAGCATGTGTTACTATACTGACTGTAAAGTGCAGCAGGCGTTACTATACTGACTGTAAAGTGCAGCGTGCGTTACTATACTGACTGTAAAGTGCAGCATGTGTTACTATACTGACTGTAAAGTGCCGCATGTGTTACTATACTGACTGTAAAGTGCAGCGTGTGTTACTATACTGACTGTAAAGTGCAGTGTGTGTTACTATACTGACTGTAAAGTGCTGCATGTGTTACTATACTGACTGTAAAGTGCCGCATGTGTTACTATACTGACTGTAAAGTGCAGCGTGTGTTACTATACTGACTGTAAAGTGCCGCATGTGTTACTATACTGACTGTAAAGTGCAGCATGTGTTACTGTACTGACTGTAAAGTGCAGCATGCGTTACTATACTGACTGTAAAGTGCAGCGTGTGTTACTATACTGACTGTAAAGTGCAGCGTGTGTTACTATACTGACTGTAAAGAGCAGCGTGTGTTACTATACTGACTGTAAAGTGCCGCATGTGTTACTATACTGACTGTAAAGTGCCGCATGTGTTACTATACTGACTGTGAAGAGCAGCGTGCGTTACTATGCTGACTGTAAAGAGCAGCGTGCGTTACTATACTGACTGTAAAGTGCAGCGTGCGTTACTATACTGACTGTAAAGAGCAGCGTGCGTTACTATACTGACTGTAAAGTGCAGCGTGTGTTACTATACTGACTGTAAAGTGCAGTGTGTGTTACTATACTGACTGAAAAGTGCTGCATGTGTTACTATACTGACTGTAAAGTGCCGCATGTGTTACTATACTGACTGTAAAGTGCAGCGTGTGTTACTATACTGACTGTAAAGTGCCGCATGTGTTACTATACTGACTGTAAAGTGCAGCATGTGTTACTGTACTGACTGTAAAGTGCAGCATGCGTTACTATACTGACTGTAAAGTGCAGCGTGTGTTACTATACTGACTGTAAAGTGCAGCGTGTGTTACTATACTGACTGTAAAGAGCAGCGTGTGTTACTATACTGACTGTAAAGTGCCGCATGTGTTACTATACTGACTGTAAAGTGCCGCATGTGTTACTATACTGACTGTGAAGAGCAGCGTGCGTTACTATGCTGACTGTAAAGAGCAGCGTGCGTTACTATACTGACTGTAAAGTGCAGCGTGCGTTACTATACTGACTGTAAAGAGCAGCGTGCGTTACTATACTGACTGTAAAGTGCAGCGTGTGTTACTATACTGACTGTAAAGTGCAGCGTGTGTTACTATACTGACTGTAATGTGCAGCATGTGTTACTATACTGACTGTAAAGAGCAGCATGTGTTACTATACTGACTGTAAAGTGCCGCGTGTGTTACTATACTGACTGTAAAGTGCAGCGTGCGTTACTATACTGACTGTAAAGTGCAGCGTGCGTTACTATACTGACTGTAAAGTGCTGCATGTGTTACTATACTGACTGTAAAGTGCAGCGTGCGTTACTATACTGACTGTAAAGTGCAGCGTGTGTTACTATACTGACTGTAAAGTGCAGCGTGCGTTACTATACTGACTGTAAAGTGCAGCGTGCGTTACTATACTGACTGTAAAGTGCAGCATGCGTTACTATACTGACTGTAAAGAGCAGCATGCGTTACTATACTGACTGTAAAGTGCCGCATGTGTTACTATACTGACTGTAAAGTGCAGCATGTGTTACTATACTGACTGTAAAGTGCAGCGTGCGTTACTATACTGACTGTAAAGTGCAGCAGGCGTTACTATACTGACTGTAAAGTGCAGCGTGCGTTACTATACTGACTGTAAAGTGCAGCGTGTGTTACTATACTGACTGTAAAGTGCCGCATGTGTTACTATACTGACTGTAAAGTGCCGCATGTGTTACTATACTGACTGTGAAGAGCAGCGTGCGTTACTATGCTGACTGTAAAGAGCAGCGTGTGTTACTATACTGACTGTAAAGTGCAGCATGCGTTACTATACTGACTGTAAAGAGCAGCGTGCGTTACTATACTGACTGTAAAGTGCAGCGTGTGTTACTATACTGACTGTAAAGTGCAGCGTGCATTACTATACTGACTGTAATGTGCAGCATGTGTTACTATACTGACTGTAAAGAGCAGCATGTGTTACTATACTGACTGTAAAGTGCAGCGTGCGTTACTATACTGACTGTAAAGTGCAGCGTGCGTTACTATACTGACTGTAAAGTGCTGCATGTGTTACTATACTGACTGTAAAGTGCAGCGTGTGTTACTATACTGACTGTAAAGTGCAGCGTGCATTACTATACTGACTGTAATGTGCAGCATGTGTTACTATACTTACTGTAAAGAGCAGCATGTGTTACTATACTGACTGTAAAGTGCAGCGTGCGTTACTATACTGACTGTAAAGTGCAGCGTGCGTTACTATACTGACTGTAAAGTGCTGCATGTGTTACTATACTGACTGTAAAGTGCAGCGTGTGTTACTATACTGACTGTAAAGAGCAGCATGCGTTACTATACTGACTGTAAAGTGCAGCATGTGTTACTATACTGACTGTAAAGAGCAGTGTGCGTTACTATACTGACTGTAAAGTGCAGCGTGCGGTACTATACTGACTGTAAAGTGCAGCGTGCGTTACTATACTGACTGTAAAGAGCAGCGTGCGTTACTATACTGACTGTAAAGTGCAGCGTGCGTTACTATACTGACTGTAAAGTGCAGCGTGCGTTACTATACTGACTGTAAAGTGCAGCGTGCGTTACTATACTGACTGTAAAGTGCAGCGTGCGTTACTATACTAACTGTAAAGAGCAGCATGCGTTACTATACTGACTGTAAAGTGCCGCATGCGTTACTATACTGACTGTAATGTGCAGCATGTGTTACTATACTGACTGTAAAGAGCAGCATGTGTTACTATACTGACTGTAAAGTGCCGCGTGTGTTACTATACTGACTGTAAAGTGCAGCGTGCGTTACTATACTGACTGTAAAGTGCAGCGTGCGTTACTATACTGACTGTAAAGTGCTGCATGTGTTACTATACTGACTGTAAAGTGCAGCGTGTGTTACTATACTGACTGTAAAGTGCAGCAGGCGTTACTATACTGACTGTAAAGAGCAGCATGCGTTACTATACTGACTGTAAATTGCAGCGTGTGTTACTATACTGACTGTAAAGAGCAGCATGCGTTACTATACTGACTGTAAAGTGCAGCGTGTGTTACTATACTGACTGTAAAGTGCAGCGTGCGTTACTATACTGACTGTAAAGTGCAGCGTGCGTTACTATACTGACTGTAAAGTGCAGCGTGCGTTACTATACTGACTGTAAAGTGCAGCGTGCGTTACTATACTGACTGTAAAGTGCAGCGTGCGTTACTATACTGACTGTAAAGAGCAGCATGCGTTACTATACTGACTGTAAAGTGCCGCATGCGTTACTATACTGACTGTAAAGTGCAGCATGCGTTACTATACTGACTGTAAAGTGCCGCATGCGTTACTATACTGACTGTAAAGTGCAGCATGTGTTACTATACTGACTGTAAAGTGCAGCAGGCGTTACTATACTGACTGTAAAGTGCAGCGTGCGTTACTATACTGACTGTAAAGTGCAGCGTGTGTTACTATACTGACTGTAAAGTGCCGCATGTGTTACTATACTGACTGTAAAGTGCAGCGTGTGTTACTATACTGACTGTAAAGTGCAGCGTGTGTTACTATACTGACTGTAAAGTGGCACATGTGTTACTATACTGACTGTAAAGTGCCGCATGTATTACTATACTGACTGTAAAGTGCAGCGTGTGTTACTATACTGACTGTAAAGTGCCGCATGTGTTACTATACTGACTGTAAAGTGCCGCATGTGTTACTATACTGACTGTAAAGTGCAGCGTGCATTACTATACTGACTGTAAAGTGCAGCAGGCGTTACTATACTGACTGTAAAGTGCAGCGTGCGTTACTATACTGACTGTAAAGTGCAGCGTGTGTTACTATACTGACTGTAAAGTGCAGCGTGTGTTACTATACTGACTGTAAAGTGCCGCATGTGTTACTATACTGACTGTAAAGTGCCGCATGTATTACTATACTGACTGTAAAGTGCAGCGTGTGTTACTATACTGACTGTAAAGTGCCGCATGTGTTACTATACTGACTGTAAAGTGCAGCAGGCGTTACTATACTGACTGTAAAGTGCAGCGTGCGTTACTATACTGACTGTAAAGTGCAGCGTGTGTTACTATACTGACTGTAAAGTGCCGCATGTGTTACTATACTGACTGTAAAGTGCAGCGTGTGTTACTATACTGACTGTAAAGTGCAGCGTGTGTTACTATACTGACTGTAAAGTACCGCATGTGTTACTATACTGACTGTAAAGTGCCGCATGTATTACTATACTGACTGTAAAGTGCAGCGTGTGTTACTATACTGACTGTAAAGTGCCGCATGTGTTACTATACTGACTGTAAAGTGCTGCATGTGTTACTATACTGACTGTAAAGTGCAGCGTGCATTACTATACTGACTGTAAAGTGCAGCAGGCGTTACTATACTGACTGTAAAGTGCAGCGTGCGTTACTATACTGACTGTAAAGTGCAGCGTGTGTTACTATACTGACTGTAAAGTGCCGCATGTGTTACTATACTGACTGTAAAGTGCAGCGTGTGTTACTATACTGACTGTAAAGTGCAGCGTGTGTTACTATACTGACTGTAAAGTGCCGCATGTGTTACTATACTGACTGTAAAGTGCCGCATGTGTTACTATACTGACTGTAAAGTGCAGCGTGTGTTACTATACTGACTGTAAAGTGCCGCATGTGTTACTATACTGACTGTAAAGTGCAGCATGTGTTACTATACTGACTGTAAAGTGCAGCATGCGTTACTATACTGACTGTAAAGTGCAGCGTGTGTTACTATACTGACTGTAAAGTGCCGCGTGTGTTACTATACTGACTGTAAAGTGCCGCATGTGTTACTATACAGACTGTAAAGTGCCGCATGTGTTACTATACTGACTGTAAAGAGCAGCATGTGTTACTATACTGACTGTAAAGTGCAGCGTGTGTTACTATACTGACTGTAAAGTGCAGCGTGCGTTACTATACTGACTGTAAAGTGCAGCATGTGTTACTATACTGACTGTAAAGTGCAGCATGTATTACTATACTGACTGTAAAGAGCAGCATGTGTTACTATACTGACTGTAAAGTGCAGCGTGTGTTACTATACTGACTGTAAAGTGCAGCGTGTGTTACTATACTGACTGTAAAGTGCAGCGTGCGTTACTATACTGACTGTAAAGTGCAGCGTGCGTTACTATACTGACTGTAAAGAGCAGCATGCGTTACTATACTGACTGTAAAGAGCAGCATGTGTTACTATACTGACTGTAAAGAGCAGCATACGTTACTATACTGACTGTAAAGTGCCGCATGTGTTACTATACTGACTGTAAAGTGCAGCGTGTGTTATTATACTGACTGTAAAGTGCAGCGTGTGTTACTATATTGACTGTAAAGTGCAGCGTGCGTTACTATACTGACTGTAAAGAGCAGCGTGCGTTACTATACTGACTGTAAAGAGCAGCATGTGTTACTATACTGACTGTAAAGTGCAGCGTGTGTTACTATACTGACTGTAAAGTGCCGCATGTGTTACTATACTGACTGTAAAGTGCAGCGTGTGTTACTATACTGACTGTAAAGAGCAGCATGTGTTACTATACTGACTGTAAAGAGCAGCGTGTGTTACTATACTGACTGTAAAGTTCAGCGTGTGTTACTATACTGACTGTAAAGTGCAGCGTGTGTTACTATACTGACTGTAAAGTGCAGCATGTGTTACTATACTGACTGTAAAGAGCAGCGTGTGTTACTATACTGACTGTAAAGTTCAGCGTGTGTTACTATACTGACTGTAAAGTGCAGCGTGTGTTACTATACTGACTGTAAAGTGCAGCGTGCGTTACTATACTGACTGTAAAGTGCCGCATGTGTTACTATACTGACTGTAAAGAGCCATTAAAGGAGCCCTGACACAAGTTTGAACACTGACATTGTTCTTTCATTTTTGTGTTTGAATTTTGGATACACGTTGCCCTGGTCATTTTACTAGTATTTATAGCTGGGGCAATATAGGGATATTTACTACACAATTGCCTGTAGCATTATGAGACCTTGCAGTTTATAACAACGATGTTCAATAAGGGCCTGTTCACATCACCGTTCCGTTCCGTAGTCGACTTCGCTATTGATTCCGTCGGAAAACTGGAAACCAGCCGGAATGGTGACGAACGGAAGCCATTAGCGATGTTTCCATCAACATTGAGATCAATGGTGACTGAAACGGAAGCTGTGCTGTCACTTTCACTTTCCGTTGCGGGGTTCACCCGACAGAACCTCGGAACGGAAGCGAACGGTGATGTGAACAGGCACTAATGTATTTTTTTGTTCACACAGCTTTAATTTTTTTGTTCCGTTTTACAAGTTGTTTCTTACTTACAATTTATTTTTATTTATTTTTTTTGTGTGGAGGGGGGGGGGGGCGCCATTTCCATTTTTGCCTCAGGCAGCAGAAAAGCTAGAATCGGCCCTGTATCTACCTATCTATCTATCTATCTATCTATCTATCTATCTATCTATCTATCTATCTCATATCTATCTATCTATCTATCTATCTATCTATCTATCTATCTATCTATCTATCTATCTATCTATCTATCTATCTATCTATCTATCTATCTATCTATCTATCTATCTATCTCATATCTATCTATCTATCTATCTATCTATCTATCTATCTATCTATCTATCTATCTATCTATCTATCTATCTATCATCTATCTCTCTCTCTCTCTCTCTCTCTATCTATCTCATATCTATCTATCTATCTATCTATCTATTTTCCCATTACATACTTTTATTGCTTATTGATTAGATTTATCATCAAAATAATTGCCGCTCCAGTCATTGGGAATTATATCAAAACCTGTTTCCTTATCTCTCATTAACTCCCATTAACAAGATTGTTGGAGGTCCGGGTGGTCAGACCCCGCTGAGCAGTTTTATTTTATATCCTGTATAATCAATATGGTCTGTCATGGGAAAAATATCCTTGAAATGTCCCTGGAGGACCCAGGACAATTTGATAATCCAAAACCAAAACCATGAAAAATCCAGTAATCTGTATTCTATAGGTGTTGAGAATATCAAAAAAGAAATAAAAATGCCTCTGGCTGCCCAAACACATACAATGGCTGTCGGTCGATCGACAACTATTCTTTTTGACTCCCTCATATACTGTACGTGCACCCTTGACTCGGCCGAGCCACCTCTGCCACCTACTTATCTCCTGGGAAAACAAGGGATCGGGCATGTTAGATCTATCGTTTTCCTGCCCAACATCTGCCACCGGGGGGGGGGGGGGGGGTCAGGATACCCCCATACACATTAGATAGTCCTCTGACTTTTTTATGTTATGTGTTTGGGAACCTTTAGGACATGTTCACACAGCTTTTGTTTTTGAGCATTACTTCCCATCCCAAGTAATGAAATCATAAATCAGATTCTCGGTATAGAAGTAATGACGGATAATATAGATGATATCAGTGGTGAGTAATGGAAGGCGAATTACCAATAAATCGTATTTCTGGAATTGATCGCTAACATGTATATTTTGAGTCTACATCAAATATGTAATCGGAGGTTATATGGACAAAAGTATTGGGACCCAGCTCTTAATCATTGAATTCCGGTGTTTCATTCAGTCCCACAGGTGTATAAATCCAGAACTCGCCGTGCAGTCGCCTTTACAGACATTTGTGATAGAATGGGTCATTGTAAAGACATCACTGAATCCCAGCGCGGTCCTGTAATAGGACGTCATCGATGTAACAAGTCAGTTTGTGATATTTCTTCCCTCCTAGATATTCCACTATCAGCTGTGAGTGATATTATTGTAAAGTGGAAGTGTTTAGGAGCCTCAGCAACTCAGCCACGAAGTGGAGACCACGTAAAGTTACACAGCCGGGCGCCGAGTGTTGTGGCGTTTAGTGTATAAAAGTCGCCAACGCTCTGCTGACTCAATAACTGCAGAGTACAGACCTCCTCTGGCATTAATATCTGTACAATCACTGTGCCCCAGGAGCTTCATGGCATGGGGTCCAAGCAGCTCCATGCCAGTCTTACAAAGTCTAAAGTTTTTTACTTTATTTTAGCTTCTAAGTCAAATTCGCAGGAAAATCTACAGCGGCTAATGCACACTGTTTTTGGTAGCAGAAAGCAAATTCGCACCAAAATTTTCTGGATTCGTGATGGGTGTGGATTTAGTCTAACAGTCTATCAGTGTTGTCTGAAGTGTTCCCTTAAAGGGGCTGTCCAAGATTAGAAAAAGGGTCTGGGGGGGCGTGGCCTGACTGCCGAACTGGATGGCTATGTGAGTGCTTAGCTCCTGCACCGTTAAGCAACTAAAGCGACTTTCAACGGATTTAAACTCTTTTTTTCTGGCTACACCCGGTTTACTGCTTATTTACGATGCCTAGAAGGAAGAGACCGCTGAAGAAACCGGAGAAACTCCTAGATTTCTTCTTTCCCGCGACCTCGGGCAGAATCCAAGATGGCGCCGGGGAAGACTCACACGCAGAGTCTCTGACTTCGGAGCCTGCACTGGAACATTCAGAGCAGGGAGAGGATGAGGACGCTGTACACGCTAGGAGGAGTACATCCTTACCTCCTAGATCGAGATCGTCAGTATTACCTCCCTCCCGTTTAAGAGGCATCCCAGACCGACATATATCAGGTGAAGGGACACATACCTCAGAACAACAGGGCGTTGTCCAGCGCCGCTCACAGGATGGGGCCTCGTCAACTTCTTCATCTCCTCGGCCGTGTAGTCCTGAATCACGGAGACCGAGGATACAGCCTCAAGATACCCTCCTGGCACAGGTGAGAGATACACCCTCACCACTGTTATCTGTTGCAAATGAGCTCCCTGACGGGTTTGATGAACTGCCGGCTTCCAATATGGCGGTTACAGAAGCCACCATGAAACATATGTTGCAGGCCTTATGCCAATCTCTGCAAGCGGGGTTTGCCAACCTTACACATCCTATTTCCACATCTTTACAAGAAGAGGAGAACCGGGTTAACCACGTGGAAACCAAAATGGGGTCGTTTGCCACCTCACATAATGATCTCATAGACGCTCATTATGGCCTTGAAACGGAAGTACAACAATTACGTGCTAAAGTTGCCGACTTGGAGGATAGATCAAGGCGCAATAACGTGAAGTTTCGATGTATCCCTGAATCGGTTATGCCACAAAATCTGACCCTATATATTCAATCTCTTGCAAAATGCATACTGCCTGACTGTACCCCGCAGGACTTGATTATTGATAGAGCACACCGGGTGCCACGTCCTAAGCATTTGGGAGAACATGTTCCAAGGGATGTCTTGGTTCGTGTCCATTTTTTCCAAACTAAGGAAAACCTGATGTATGCGGCTAGGAAGATGAATCGCCTGCCGGAACCTTATCAGATGGTCACTCTATATATTGATCTATCTTCTACTACCTTGCAACTCCGACGCCAACTATCCCCTATTACTTCAGCATTGAGAGATCAGAAAGTTTTATATAAATGGGGTTTCCCGGTTCGCCTGCTCATCACCCGAAATAATGTTCTACACATCGTTAGAACACTGGAAGAAGGTTCTGCATTATTACACCAATGGAAGATCCCGCTTTCATCAAGACAAGCTCCTCTGCCAACATCTCCTAAACGTATCACGAATGAATGGCGTGTTGCTGGTTCTCCAAAGCACCCACACCCTTGAGGTACTCTCGCTATATTACAGGTGCTTCCTCGGGATGGTTCTCCCAAACCTTGAGGAAACTCACTGACTGTTCTACCCCCCTCTCTTGTAAGACGGCTATAATGCTGTTATGGTCTAACAAAATGTTGTTTTATTGCTGGTATATCAGCTTGTTTTTCTATATGTTTGTTTATTTTTTCCTGTTAGTCATTATGTGGAAAGATGCATCAACTAATTCTTTCTCCAAGGCTGTAATTGCAATATGGTACAGTGATGGTGGAAATAGTCTGTTGTCATGTAATATCCAGCTTAAATGTGAACATCCAGAATCTTACTCTGCACTTATTGACATATCCTAATGGTGTTAAAAATGGCATCCCTTTATGTGAAAGGTCTTAATAGTCCGCAAAAGAGAGCATTTATGTGGGCAGAAGCCCGGGATCTGTCATGTGATGTTTTTTGCATCCAGGAAACGCATATTATCCAGAAAGATGCGTTTAGGATAAAACACCCTAGCTTCCCAGTAATATACCAATCACATTTCACTTCTAAATCCAGAGGAGTTCTCCTAGCCGTAAAAAATACTATAGCATTCCAACTTATCCAGGAGAAAATAGATACTGCAGGCCGGTATGTTATTTGGGTTTGTTCCCTCAATAATGTCATATATACAGTGGTGTCGGTTTATGCTCCTAATACGGGTCAAATTCGCTTATTTAATAAGGTAATGCGCCTCATATCTAAAGTGCGGCAGGGAAAACTCCTTATATGTGGCGATTTCAACACAATAACGGATACGAACCTGGATACTACCTCTAGTGTGAGAAGACAACTCAATTCATTGGGTGAGAGTTTATGGAAGGAGGAATTATACGATGCCTGGCGTGTTTTACATAGCACGGAGAGGGATTACTCTTATTTCTCTACGGTTCACAATAGTTATTCTAGGCTAGATATGTTTCTGGTGGACAGAGCATGACCTGCCTAAGTAGAGTCGTGTGTTAGTGCACCTTCCCTTATCCCTACCAATCCCTTCACCCCCACCTTTAGGAAAAAGACACGTGACACCGAGGTTGGATGTGAAATGGCCACAGCAGCCGTTTTATTAATTTCACAGTTTAAAACAAATTAAATCCGAAACATTCGGATAACTAATTAGGAATCCACCAGAGAATTCCTCCTAATAATTCACATGACCCAACATGGGTCAGAATCATAAATAACAATTTAACGTTAACATTAGACCGAGCAGGGGCAGTCCTTGAAGCCATTTTAGATATTCCTTTTTTACACACCTCGAGTTAGCCATCTGCAAACCACTAATTACCTCCAGCCGTAAACCAGCTCGGAGGCACCGCTCACCTCTGCAGATGGCTCCAACCACCAGAAGTCCACTTCAAGGGGATAACACCCGATGAAGCCTTCAAGTGCTATACCGACCACTAGAAGTCCACTTCAAAGGGATAACACCCGATGAAGCCTTCGAGTGATATACCTTCCACCAGAAGACCACTTCAAAGGGATAACACCCGATGAAGTCTTCAACCATGTACCTTTTTTGGGGGACGCATACCCCCGATGCGACCCCCCCACCAATTTTGTACTGACTGGCCTCAAGGACTCCCCCCGCCTGCTGCCATGACACCAGGACCTACTCCGAATGAAAAGAAAAAAAAACATGTTAAATACGCACGCAATAAAATTGCCACACTCATAAACAGACTTAATAAAGACCACAAGAGATAACACCAAATGGGCGGGAGGGTGGGAGCTTACTGGGTAAGTGGTTACTTCTCCCGCTGCTTCCGGCTCACTGCCGAAAAACAGCGGGAAGCTCCGTAACGGCCCCCTAACTCCTCCCTGTCCCTCCTCCACCTCTAACTTTCCCTACAAAGTTAACCCTTTCCCTCCTAGGGCTGTCATGGAGGCTTCCCTCCTAAGCCCTGCAGGCTGCGTCCAGCCTCGTCTTGACCTGCCTAAGTAGAGTCGTGTGTTAGTGCACCTTCCCTTATCCCTACCAATCCCTTCACCCCCACCTTTAGGAAAAAGACACGTGACACCGAGGTTGGATGTGAAATGGCCACAGCAGCCGTTTTATTAATTTCACAGTTTAAAACAAATTAAATCCGAAACATTCGGATAACTAATTAGGAATCCACCAGAGAATTCCTCCTAATAATTCACATGACCCAACATGGGTCAGAATCATAAATAACAATTTAACGTTAACATTAGACCGAGCAGGGGCAGTCCTTGAAGCCATTTTAGATATTCCTTTTTTACACACCTCGAGTTAGCCATCTGCAAACCACTAATTACCTCCAGCCGTAAACCAGCTCGGAGGCACCGCTCACCTCTGCAGATGGCTCCAACCACCAGAAGTCCACTTCAAGGGGATAACACCCGATGAAGCCTTCAAGTGCTATACCGACCACTAGAAGTCCACTTCAAAGGGATAACACCCGATGAAGCCTTCGAGTGATATACCTTCCACCAGAAGACCACTTCAAAGGGATAACACCCGATGAAGTCTTCAACCATGTACCTTTTTTGGGGGACGCATACCCCCGATGCGACCCCCCCACCAATTTTGTACTGACTGGCCTCAAGGACTCCCCCCGCCTGCTGCCATGACACCAGGACCTACTCCGAATGAAAAGAAAAAAAAACATGTTAAATACGCACGCAATAAAATTGCCACACTCATAAACAGACTTAATAAAGACCACAAGAGATAACACCAAATGGGCGGGAGGGTGGGAGCTTACTGGGTAAGTGGTTACTTCTCCCGCTGCTTCCGGCTCACTGCCGAAAAACAGCGGGAAGCTCCGTAACGGCCCCCTAACTCCTCCCTGTCCCTCCTCCACCTCTAACTTTCCCTACAAAGTTAACCCTTTCCCTCCTAGGGCTGTCATGGAGGCTTCCCTCCTAAGCCCTGCAGGCTGCGTCCAGCCTCGTCTTGACCTGCCTAAGTAGAGTCGTGTGTTAGTGCACCTTCCCTTATCCCTACCAATCCCTTCACCCCCACCTTTAGGAAAAAGACACGTGACACCGAGGTTGGATGTGAAATGGCCACAGCAGCCGTTTTATTAATTTCACAGTTTAAAACAAATTAAATCCGAAACATTCGGATAACTAATTAGGAATCCACCAGAGAATTCCTCCTAATAATTCACATGACCCAACATGGGTCAGAATCATAAATAACAATTTAACGTTAACATTAGACCGAGCAGGGGCAGTCCTTGAAGCCATTTTAGATATTCCTTTTTTACACACCTCGAGTTAGCCATCTGCAAACCACTAATTACCTCCAGCCGTAAACCAGCTCGGAGGCACCGCTCACCTCTGCAGATGGCTCCAACCACCAGAAGTCCACTTCAAGGGGATAACACCCGATGAAGCCTTCAAGTGCTATACCGACCACTAGAAGTCCACTTCAAAGGGATAACACCCGATGAAGCCTTCGAGTGATATACCTTCCACCAGAAGACCACTTCAAAGGGATAACACCCGATGAAGTCTTCAACCATGTACCTTTTTTGGGGGACGCATACCCCCGATGCGACCCCCCCACCAATTTTGTACTGACTGGCCTCAAGGACTCCCCCCGCCACAGCGAAACAGGCCTTGACCACCTTAAGCCTGTGAGTTCCGCCACACCACCACCGCCCTTTCAATTCCTTCTGCTATTGCCAAGCTCCACAGATCAATCCCAACCTCGGTCAAATGAACCCCATCGCTCCTCCAGTAGTTCCCCACTCCTGACTCCAAGTCCCTGTGCCGAACGCAAATGCCCCCGTTTTTGGCTACAAATCGGGACACCGCGCGATTAACCTTAATGCGAGCCTTATTGACTCTTTCCACTGACCTAGCCAGCCGCCAATGTTTTCTTGGGACAATGTCCGACCACACAATTACCAACCTGGGATAAGAAACCCACAAACACAACATATCGTGTTTAATATCCCGCACCAACTCACGAAAAGGGCGGACTCCCAAATCGTTCCCCCCCACGTGCAAGACCAAGATCTCCGGGACCCTATCAAGCCGGGCATATGTCTGGAATTCTGCTAACACCCTACTCCACGACAAACCTCTAAATCCCAGCCAATGCAAAACCGCATCCTGTCGCGGAATGCGCAACTGGCGACCGTCCGGGCGGACGTCCGCCCTCAAAGCCCCCCAATGCACGTAAGAGTGGCCCAGCAACCACACCAAACACGGAGGCGGATCTGAAACGGAAAAGCAAGTTAAATACCACCACACAAAACATTCTTATAAGTGCAAACAGCAAAACTCATAACAGATGGGGGCGGACATAAGACCTAAATCTGTTGGACTCCCAACGACCGATGCGCCGCACCCCCTCATCATCCAACCCCCAGCGCCCTGCTTCCGTTGCTGCGCCAATCCTGAAGGAATGAGATGAGTACGCGTCCGCCGCGACACCGACCGCCGCCAAACATTTTTTGAATACAGCTCTAAATTGAAATCTAGACAAAAATAACCCGTCCTCGTGACATAGCAATGGCAACTCCGGAGACCCCACTTGTGGCTTAAAACCCTGCCTGCACGCCACCGGGCACATAGCCGAACCCGGGAGAGCGAACAACACTATCAGCTTCCCCTTTCCTAATTGGTCAGTTTTCGACCGACGCAACCATACCTCCAGCCGATCTGTATAAAGGCTCACGTCTCTCAGTCTCAACCCCCCAGCTTGCTTGGTACTCGGCGAAACCAACTCGCCGATTCTAAATGCCCCAAAGAACGCCAAAGAAAAAGCTAACCGAAACAACCTCATCTCGTCCGAAGAACGACAGACCGATGCCAATGATCCGCCCAAAGAGCTCAGCAGAGAAAACGACACAGGCCTTCTACGATCCGCCTCGACCCTGCCTCGGCGCAAACCCTTCAAAGCCTGCCCCACTAAGAATTCCTTAGACACATCCCTAAAGCCCCGTAACTTGAAACCAAACGCCACCGCCGACATGAAACGGTTAACCTTTGCCAATGAAAACCCCGCCTCCCAGGCGTCCCCTAACCAGTACAAAAGTGCCACCAACCTGTCTCTATCCGTGTTGACGTCACCTAACTCTCTTACCCACTCCTCCCACTGCCTCCAACAAGCAGAATAAGCACTCCACGTTGAGCGCGCCAAAGACCTTTCCACCAATCGTTCTACGGGACCGAGACCAGATCCCAAAGATGTTCCGGGCAGACCAAGCCGAGACGTTCCGCTCCCGGTGCCAATTGCCGAAACCGGGCCCACTGCGAGCGAGAAAGAGCATCAGCGATACAATTCCGTACCCCCGGCACGTGCACCGCCACCACCCACGCGTTCAATGACAAGCACACCAACACTAAATGTCGCAACAACTGAATTACCGGAGGAGAGGACGCCGTGATGTTGTTAATGGCCAGCACCACCCCCATGTTGTCGCAGTAAAAACGAACCTTCTTATCCCTGAGCCTGTCCCCCCAGATGGTCGCCGCAACCACGATGGGGAACAGCTCGAGCAGGGCCAGATTCCGCGTGAGTCCACTGGACACCCAGCTAGCCGGCCATTGACCCGCGCACCACGGACCCCCCCCATAAGCTCCAAAACCGCCCGCTCCAGCTGCATCCGTAAAAATATTCAAATCGCTCGTATCCTGCGCTGGAGCCATCCATAGCGACCGACCGTTATACTGGCCCAAGAAGTCATCCCATACCTGCAAATCAGCCCGATGCTCCTCCTTGAGCCGTACGAAGTGATGTGCCGCACGCACTCCCGCCGTAGCCGCCGCCAACCGTCTACCAAACACCCTCCCCATTGGCATAATCCGGCAGGCGAAATTCAACTTCCCCAGCAACGACTGAATCTCCCGCAGCGTAATTTTCTTTAACTTGCAAGCCCGACGTACCTCCTGACTCAAAGCCCCCAACTTATCCATCGGAAGACGACACTCCATAGCCACCGAATCTATCTCAATTCCCAAAAAACAAATCGTCGTTACCGGGCCCTCAGTCTTTTCTGGCGCCAAAGGGATCCCAAAATCCCTCGCAACCTTCTGCAGTGCATGAAGCAGATTACCACAAACCGGCAAACCTCCCGGGCCGACGCACAAGAAATCGTCTAAGTAATGTATCAACGAATCGACCCCGGCTACACCCTTCGTCACCCACTCCACGAAGCTACTAAAAGCCTCGAAGTACGCACAAGAAAGGGAACACCCCATCGGAAGGCACCGATCCACGTAAAAAGCCCCATTCCAAAAACAACCCAACAGCCGTTGGCTTTCTGGATGAACAGGCAACAACCTGAACGCCGCCTCGATGTCGGTTTTTGCGAGCAGCGCGCCTGGACCCGCAGCACGAACTAACCCCACCGCTTTATCGAATGAGGTATACACTACGGAGCACAACTCATGATCAATCCCGTCATTTACCGACGAACCCTTGGGAAACGATAAGTGCTGAATCAACCGGAATTTTTGGGGCTCGCGCTTTGGAACAATACCCAATGGGGACACAACTAAATCTTTTATTGGCGGATCAATAAAAGGCCCCGCCATGCGGCCTAACGAAACTTCTTTAAACAACTTTTTCGACACGACCTCAGCATGCAAGTAGGCCGATTTAAGGTTCCTCCGCGTAACCGGGACCTCATAAGGAGGCGGAGGAATAATAAAACCCACACTAAACCCTTCGTAAAGCAACTTCGCCGCAGCCCTATCCGGATACTCATTTAGATAGGGGGCCATCCTTTCCACCCTCACCGGTGACAACCCCTTGACCAGCCGAGGAGGACTGGTTCCCTGACCTCTTTTTCCGCATACATTTTGCCGCCCCATGGGATGCACCATTACACTCCGAACACACGTGCTTGAACTTGCACGTGGCCCCGAACTTACACTGGCCATCGTTGAATTGCCAGCAGAATCCCAACTTTGCCCCACCGCCCTGTCCGACCTGACTGGACTGGCCCCCTTGGCCAACGCTCCCGGGAAAGGGCTGCCTAACCGGAGCCGTGACCCTTAACCAGAGAGCAATATCCTTCTGGTCCCACTGAATCGCCGGCCGAACCGCTTTACGCTGACGGAATTGCTCATCGTATCTGAGCCAAGCCTGCCCCCCGTACACCCGATGAGCCTCTCCAATGGCGTCAAAATAACAAAACAACGCCGAACAATTTTCCGGCGCCTTTTCCCCTATTACACTGGCTAAGATGGCGAACGCCTGCGACCAATTAACGAACGTCTGCGGGATAAGCCTATACCGCCGACGCTCCTCCTCGTCCTTCTTGCTCTCATCCCGCTTGCTCCTATCCAAATTGAATTTAGCAAGCGGCAGAAGAGAAAAAATCTCAACGTATTCGTCCTTCCAAATACGCTCACGCACCTCCTGCTTTAAGTGCGCCCCCAACGGACCTTCAAAGCAAACATATACCTCCCCGCGAGCACGATCATCAATACGCACCCGATCGCCGTCTTTTTGGGCCTCGGTCTGTACCGACACCGCGACCGCCTCCGTAGCCGCCATTACGGGGCGCGCCTGTAACAACCCCACTTCCCTGGGGCCTTCCCAAACTACCGCCGGGGACACCTCCGTAACTACTGGCGCCGCCGCCCTATCTAGACGCCCGACCAGCTCCCGCAAGCAACCCACCAAGTCCGCTAGAGCCGCGCCGTCGCGCCCGCCCACGCCACTACCGGCCACCGATCCGACGCTAGCAGCCCCCCTGCCGACACCCGACATAAAAATCGCTGGATACGACAAAGATGGAGTTATGCACTCACCGGGCTGCACAGGCGCTGTGTTCCCGTCAGCCGGACCATCCTGCCCTCGCCGATACACGTCCAGTTCACCGTCTTCAAGCTCCTCTCTCGCCGACGACTGGCCATCCCACCGACATCTCCGAACCGGGGATGATGACGCGCTGGCAGATGGGCCGGCAACCTGCCGCCCGACCGATGGGATCCAAACTTCCGAACGGACCTGTTGCCTCGACGACGCTGCAGGTCTAGGCGTCCGTCTCGACGATCCTGATGAAGCCTGCCCCCTGGCCGGAGCATCACCAGGCGGGGCGGCCGTAGCTAGTCTTCCCGATCTTGCATCTGATGGGGGGGGTGACAGGGAGCCCGGCCTGCGACTCCCTGAGAACCGCCGGACCCCGTCGCGGCCTGGGATTCCTGCCAGGACGCAGGGCCTGGGAAGGGACGGTCCTCCCAGCTGCCTGGCCTGCAGCGTCCATATTAGGGCTCCCCCTGCGACGCCGTGTCCGCGGGACCACCTCAGGGCTGAGGCGTTCTGGAGGTCGGGACCGCCGGGAGCGACGGGCAGACCCGGCCTGAGTCACCGTCGCCCCCGGCGACGCTCTCTGCCTCCTCTGAGCAGGAGCGGGTGTTGTAAACTCCCCCCCCGCCGCCATATTACTGCCAGGAAGGGGGCCGGGGGAGGGGAGCCTGTCCCCCACTTCAACAGACCTCATATGCCGTGCCTGACGTGGCGAATCGGCGTCGGGGATCATAGTAAGTGCAGCCACGGTCTCCTCCAACCAACCGGGACCGTGGTGCACAGCAGCGGCACGCAGCCGCGCCAGCATATCAGCCTCAGACATTACGTAACAGAGCGGGGCAACGGGAGCTTACTGGGTAAGTGGTTACTTCTCCCGCTGCTTCCGGCTCACTGCCGAAAAACAGCGGGAAGCTCCGTAACGGCCCCCTAACTCCTCCCTGTCCCTCCTCCACCTCTAACTTTCCCTACAAAGTTAACCCTTTCCCTCCTAGGGCTGTCATGGAGGCTTCCCTCCTAAGCCCTGCAGGCTGCGTCCAGCCTCGTCTTTACTGTTTATGTCTAAATCTTCTACCATTGAAACTATTACATGGTCTGACCATCCGGCTATCACACTTCACATAGAGGAAAAACATAAGGCTCCAGACACCTATCTCTGGCGATGCAATCCATACCTTCTCTCTCATTCTGCACATAAATCTACGATAGAACGGGATCTCAGAGAATTTTTCAGCTTAAATGCCCCATCTGTTACTAGCTCAGATATTCTATGGAATGCTCATAAAGCATATATTAGAGGAACTTTCATTAAACTTGGGCATAGAGACAGGAGGGAGCAGACAAAACAGACGCTGTCCCTTATAGAGAATATCAAACAGCTAGAATGACTAAATAAAACCCAACAAACATCAGATCACGCTGAGAAACGTATGGATCTGAGAAATCAGTTAAGAGCGTGCCTGCTACAAAAATATGACAAGAAGGTTAGGAAAACTAATTCCCACTATTATTCTCAAAACAATAAAGCGGGTAAACTATTGGCCTCCAGACTTAAACGGCAATATACGAAAGCCAGAATCCCATTTCTATTAACAGAAGGAGCAAAAGGAAAAGTGTATGACCCGAGGGAAATTGCTAACAAATGTAAGGCTTACTACTCGTCGCTTTACAATTTGAAGGAGGAGCCTGGATCTTCTCTGGTGACAGAAGACACTATTCAGGAATTTTTACAATCTATTAATCTCCCCACTTTGACCTTAGACCAACTGTCCACCCTTAACTGTCCTATTACTGATGCAGAAATTCTGACTGTAATTAAAAAGCTTCCTTTGGGGAAATCACCCGGCCCTGATGGGTTAACAAATTAATATTATAAAACCTTCCAAAATATCCTTATTAAATATCTTAGACAGACATACCAAGACGCGAGTCTGACTGGCAGATTCCCCAAAGAGAATCAGTCCGCATTGATAGTTACCCTTCCCAAACCCGGAAAGAGCCCAGACGCTCCCCAAAACTTTCGACCTATTTCGCTGTTAAATACTGATTTGAAGATATATGCTAAAGTGCTAGCGTCTAGATTAGCTCCACTTTTACCGAATCTGATTAGGGAAGATCAGGTGCGATTCATAAAAGGTAGACAAGCGACTGATAATACTAGAAGGGTATTAAATATCACTAACTATCTATCCACACGAGAGATACCTGCAATTTTACTTTCGCTCGACGCCGAAAAGGCTTTCGACCGCATCAATTGGATGTATGCCTTTTCCGTGCTGAAGCGGATGGGTTTCTCGGGACATATTCTATCCGCAAATTCAAGCTTTATACTCAGACCCGTCGGCCAGGGTATTTACTAACGGCTCTCTGTCAGACGAATTTCCCATTACTAATGGTACCAGGCAGGGGTGCCCTTTATCCCCTCTAATTTTTGTGCTATCTATTGAACCCCTTGCGCAGGTTATACGGGAGGATAGCTTGGTAAAGGGTATACAAATTGGAGATCATACTCATGTTATATCTTTATATGCGGATGACGTCATACTTACATTGAGTGCCCCTGGCATATCGTTAGGGAGAACTCTCGATATTATCAAGGACTTCGGGAATATCTCAGGGTATAAATTGAACACACAGAAATCACAGATACCACCTTTTCACATCACCTCCGATCCACTCTCCATTTTGAAACATAGATTCCCTTTGGATTGGCAATCAGAGGGCATACAGTATTTGGGCCTCACGTTAACTGTCTCACATCAAAAACTCTATAAGGCTAATTATCTGCCACTTCTAGAAGCTATCTCTACTGAAGCATGTCGACTTTCAGCATTTGAAGTTTCATGGATTGGCAGAATAGCGGCTTTTAAAATGCTCCTATTGCCGAGACTTCCTTATTTATTTAGAACGCTCCCTATTGAAGTCCCAGGGTCCTTTTTTACTTCCATACGTCGGGTTGTTTCTTCGTTCATATGGGCTAACCGCAAGCCACGAATTTCATACAAACTGCTTACTAAAGATAAGACGAAAGGTGGCTTGGGGGTACCCGATATACACAAATATTTTGTAGCATGTCAAGTCTCTCAGATGAAATGCTGGTGGTCGCTGGATACTGCTAAACACTGGGTACATATAGAACATTTTTTGGCTTCCCCTACCAATTTGAAAGCGTTATTGATAGCTAATCTATGGAATATTAAAGAGTCAACCCAGATTTCTCCTTTCACAAGGTCATCACTAGTATGCTGGGCTTATTTCCATAGAAACTCAGAGGTAAACACAGGTCTGCCAAGATCATATGTACCATTGGAAATGATGAGCGCTGCTATACCAGACTTAAATATTAATTTATGGGTTAGACGAGGTATTTGCTCATTGACAATAACCTCCTTAGGTCTTTTACGGATTTATCGGCTAAATTTTCGCTACATCGAAGTGAGTTCTATAAATATTTACAAATAAGACATTTTTTGTCCAGTACCAATATTGGTCTAATCAGATATAATTCTCAGATATTTACTATATTTCAAAAAGGCACCAGAGGTCTAAAGCCGATCTATAGCTTGTTACATGAGCATACGATTTTTCAGAAGGCATATCCTTTTAGAGTGTGGGAACGAGAGTTGGGTGCCTCCTTCACTGAGAAGGAATGGACAGGTGCACTGACTTTAAATCATAGATCACTCAGGTGTAGCTCTCATCTCGAGGCGGCTATGAAAATTATGCTGAGATGGTATTTTACACCTGACCGATTACATTCTATGTATCCGAGTTCTCCGTCTACTTGCTGGAGAAATTGTGGGTGCAGAGGGTTTCTATACCATACCCTGTGGAGCTGTCCTATATTGAAGTCATATTGGGAAGATATCTTCCGATTATTATCTGATGTATTAAGATTTACACTTCCTGCTGTACCTCGACTGGCTTTACTGTCTATAGGTATCCAGGATATACCGGCACAATGTAGAATTTTGGTCTGCAAAATCCTGCTCCTTGCTAAATTAGTTATAACCCGACATTGGAAGAGCCCGAAGGCTCCAGTTCTTGAGAAAGTGATCTCACTACTAAATACCACCTACCTGTATGAAAAGCTCATTGCTTATGGTGCAAATACGGTTGATTCCTTTTCTGCTGTATGGAAAGCCTGGACACAGAATGTCAATTTCAAATGCGATGCGGTGTATCCACATTGATCACATCTCTTGTTAATGTTGTTTATGTTATACTATGTTTTGTTTGCTTATAAAAATTATGTCTACACTGATTTATCTGTATAAGATGGTTTTGAAATATCTGTATATGCTGTGACATCGAAATTCTTAATAAAGACAAATTTAAAGAGAAAAAGGGTCTGCATTTTTTCCAGATACGGCGCCCCTCTTGTCTAATGGTTTTATCCGGTAATACGTTCTTTTGGATGGGAATAAGCTGTAATATCAGACACAGCCCAGAAACAGCGCCACTTTTGTTCATGGTCTGTATCTGGTATTACACTTCAGTTCCATTTACTTTAATGGGAACGGGCTGTAATACCATATACCGCTTCTGAACAGGAGTGGCGCTAGGTTATAGTTCTGTGATAAGGAGAAAGATCTCCAAGTTATACAAGTGTATGCTGGATTTTTATGTTTGTAAAGAGTAACACGCTAACATCTATATGTATAGTAGATGGGGATTACGGTTGTAACGGCCGCCGCCGTCGCTCCCACTGCTCCCCGCCGTCATATACTGACCTCTTCACGGCGTCCTCCAGCTCTTGGTGGAGACGACGTTCCTGCCTCACTCTTTTCTAATTGCGGCTTCCCTTGCTGCTCTCTCCTTCTGTGTTTCATACACTACCTAGTGCGTGCGCTTGCTGACTCCCCCGATCTTTAGGGCCAGCGCGCACCTACTACTTAACTCTCCCAGGGTATAAAAGGAACCTCCCCCTGTCCACCATTGCTTGAGCAATTTGGATCCTCCCAGCTTGCTAGTGATATCTGATCAATTATTTGTTTTTCCTGTGTCTGACCTCAGCTTTTACCTTGACTCTCCTTGCCTGCTGCCTGCCCTGACCTCTTCCTAGTGACCCGTGACGTACCTCTGCCGCCTGCCCTGACCTTTGGCTTTACCAACCGTGCTCGTCTGCCGGCCTATGCTATACCTAACCTGGCATTCGTCTGCTGTGCCTTTACCATAACGACGGCCATCGCTAAGGGAGACTTCTCTGGGAGGTAGTGAATACCTGGAGTTCCCTTAGATTCCGCTATCTGGTTTAGCCCCATGTGACCCTTGATGACACAGTGGGTTCCCACCATCCTCTGTAGGCCCTATGACAGTCTCTCTATCCACAGGCCCCGTTACAACATTCAGTAGATAAATGTTACAGATATTATGAATTGGTTATTGTACTCCTTTACTGTTACACTAGGCTCTATTGCCATATGCAGGGTCATTTTAACAAATTTGTGGGGCACGTGGCAAAGATTTAAAAGGCAAATCGGCCCACACCCAGAAGATGTTCATACCACCCCTGTTATCCCACAAAACAGCTCTCAAGAGTTTATGCAAATGTGACCCAAAATAGGCGTTTATGGGAGGGTCTGTGGGTGTTCCTGGGTGGATCGAGGTAGGGCTTAACATTTCCCTCGAATGGTGATTCAAATTTTAGGAGATCTCCACCCAGGACAACAGCCTCAAAAGCTCCATGTGGTGTGTCAGCCACAAATGTTCCTCAGAGACCGGCATAGACCGCCCACCAGAGTGCCTGCCACTGATCGCCCACCAGAGTGCTTATCACAGATCCACCCAAAGTACTTGTCACAGATCCTTACACAAGCGGTCCCCTTTATATAAGCGTATACCGGAGACAGTGTATACAGCGGTCAGAAAACATCACATAGCCCCAACATACATATTACATACACTGCCCAGGTGAATAGTGCCATACAGTATATCCCTGTACTGATCTGTGATGTTGCTGGCTGTGTGAGGTGTCCAGGGATTAGGCTACCATGATGATCTATGACTGCGGGGGCAGGGACGGAGGTCACATTGGGGGTAGATACTACATACTCTACACAATTGTGGCTGTACTTTTATTGGGCAGATTCTTCAACTATAACGCTGGCGTGCTCCTCGGTAGTCCTCTATTCGCATTCTCCAGAAACAGCGCCACTCCTGTCCATGGCTGTGTATGGTATTACATTCAAGTGAATAGAGTTGAACCGCAAGACTGTACACAGTCCATGGTCAAGAGTGGCGATAACCCGTTTAAAGCATTTTTTTAATCAATATATACGGCTGTCTTTCCTCCTTTACAAATTGTAATCCCCTCAGCTCAATTGTGACTTGGAAACATATCACTTTTATTGGTAGGAATATTTATTATGTTTTCATTCTTACAGTTTGTTCATATACATAACAGATTAATTCACTGGTGTGGCACTTTAATAATATAGTCTATTGTAATATTCGCTTCTCTGCACTGGCAGTAAGCCCAAGACCCAGCCCAAGTCCTACCAGTCATATTGTGCCCTCTAGTGCTTCAAAGGGGGTCTACATTTTAAAAAAAAAAACTGAGCTTTAGGCCTTATTCAGACATACATGAGGAAACTCGGATGTGAAAAACGGCAGTTTTTCACATCTGAGTTGCCCCGTGTGGGTCCCGTTTTCACGGATCCCCGTAGCCTTTGATTCTATGGAGGTATCCGTGAAAACGGAAGAAAATAGGACATGTTCTATTTTTCAATGGACCCTTCACACGGTCTGCTGAAACAACGGACGTGTGAACGGCCCCATTGAAAAACATGAGTCCGTGTGACAGCGGTTGTTTTAACGGCTGTCACATGGCGTATTCTACGTTCGTCTGAAAAAAGGTCAATTTTACGGGGAAACAAAGGATCAGGCATGTAGAAATCCTACATGCTTGATCTTCTTTCTACCGACATCTGCAGGTAGGGAACTGTTGGGTCCTATATAGAGGAGTTCTTTGGCCGATCCCACCAAAAAGACCAACTTGTCTGGTTAAGAAAACCCAATTTATAATACCATGAGTCAATAGAAGGGAATCCCACGAACAGCACCCTCATTTATCAGCCAGAGTGAAGAGCGGCAACAAAAAGCCTCTCTCCCTCTGAAGGACCGGGCAGCCCATTTATTTCCAACATTCATTTGGGGTCCCTATCGGCCAGAATAGAGAGCGACTTCAAAGAGTGGCTCTTGTTCTAGAGGACCAAACATGTCCATGCATTACATTGATGGTCCTTTGATTTCACTGGACACCATGGAATGCATAATTTACCCTGCGGTGGCACAGTAAGGACTTCCTGTACATTCCTCTACCTCCGAAGGGCAATGTATGGGCAGTCATGACTCGATTTACATTTTTGTAGTCAAATATTGATTCTTCTTAAAGGGATATTCCAGCTAAAAATATTAATTCCACTGGATAGATGGTAAATGTTAGGCTGGGTTCACACTACCTATTTTCAGACGTAATGGAGGCGTTTTACGCCTCGAACTACGTCTGAAAAAACGGCTCCAATGCGTCGGCAAACATCTGCCCATTACTTTCAATGGGCTTTACGATGTACTGTGCCGACGACCCGTCAATTTACGCGTTGATGTCAAAAGACGGCTCGTAAAATTACAGCCTCGTCAAAAGAAGTGTAGGACACTTCTTGGGACGTTTTTGGAGCAGTTTTCTCATAGACTCCAATGAAAACAGCTCCAAAAACGTCCGTAAAAAATGCAGCGAAAAACGCAGCGAAAAATAAGAGTTGCTCAAAAAACGTCTGAAAATCAGGGTCTGTTTTCCCTTGAAAACAGCTCCATATTTTGAGACGTTTTTGATTCTACGTGTGAACATACCCTTAGACTGGTGACTGCTGGGACCCGCATAATCACTTGAACAGGGGACCCCGTTCCCCTGTCCCCCCGAGCCACACAACATACGTGGCAGTAAGCATGCTCCATCAGCTGTACTAGACAGTGTAGTAATATCCAAAAATATAAGACAAATCCATTATTATTCTGTATTCAGTAGAAAGAACAGGGAACAAATCTGGCAAAAAAATCTTCTCTTAAGTTTACTATTACCTAGTATTATGTTCAAAGAATTAAGGGCATAGCAAACAGAAGTAAAAATATATAAATAGGGGTTCCACGTGGAATCGTTCCCTTTAAAAGCAGTCAGCGTAAGGCCATAGCAGAAAAACGCATTGATTATGAGTAATAAAGCTATCGTTTTGGTGGCTTTGATATGAGCATCTAGATTAGGGTTTCGGCAGCTGTCACCACTTTTTTGCATCTTCTTCATGTGTCCGTAGATAGATTTCATAATGGTCACCAGTGATGCTAAAGAGAAAAGAAACCCCAAAGAAGACAACCCAATGAAAGCTTCATACAAGCAAACACATCTTGGTGGATCGAATGAGGCAGACGTATTTTGTCGGGAAGCATTGAGGACCATCTTTGACCAATTTTTCTCCGATAAGTCCCATGAGAAAGTAAGACTTAATAAGAAGGAGCCAATAATGGATGGAAGTAGGAGCCATAGGATCATCTTGGGGAATCTTCTTTGGAGATACACGTAGAACTGGTGTTGGATGTTCACAATTCGGAAGCAAAAATGTACAGATAGCCAGGTGGAAAGCCAGATGTTACAAGACATTATTGCCAGACACACAACTGTGCTAACCCTTTGGACTTCAAAAGTGAACACCAAATTGATCTGTGGTAACCGCAAAATATATCCACAAAATGTAAGAACTTCGTATAATGAGCTGAAGAAGCTGATGCCACAAATAAGTTGATCAGACCTGTTAATGTTTTTGTTTTTCACCCATTCCAGGGCATTCACGACAAGAAGGAAGGTGTTGCCTAAAAATGAACTCGATAGAGCAATAATATCAATAATTGTTAGCACAATGGTCAACATATTGATTCTCTTTGGTCCTGAAAATTTTTACCGAAGCGTTCTTGTTGACCGAATGTGAAAGGTCTGTAGTCAGGACAAATATTAGACACGTCGTGAGTGAACATTGATGAGAACAATTCAAATACTGTCTCCATGCAACTGGACACCTCTTTTCAGCTTAACCATTTCCCGGGTATTCACGCCGAGAAATGTACTCAATTGAGTCATAGCCAGGGTTCATCACCAGGATAGTAGTCAGAATGCGACAACCAGAGAATGAGACAGAGGCATAGTTAGAGTACAGGCCAAAGGTTAAAATCAGGAGGAGACTAACCGGTACCAGGTGACAAATCCAAGGGATGACATAGAAGCGAAATCCGGAAAGCCAAGGTCAGGATCAGAGTCAATAGCAAAGGATATACGTTAAAAAAAAAGACAAGGCTTTGAGGTTAGAGTCCGCTTTAAATAAGCTACCAGAGTGATGTCATCTAGGAGGGTCCGGTTGCCATGGCCCGCCAGAACTGCCAGCAGGAGGCATCGCAGGAGGGGGGAGAAGTCATTCAGTTTGCAAGGTAACTTGATGCAGCCTGTGGCTAGAGCCACGGCTGCCACTGGCGACTTGCTGCTGGAACAGGGTAAGGCCTCATGCACACAAATTTATTTTTTTCCTCCCGTAAATACTGGTATAAATACAGGTCCTTGGTCATACGTATTCAACCCGTATTGCACCAGTATTTACGGACCCGTGGGTCCGGTGTCACCAGTATTCCACCCGTATTTATGGGCACGTTTTCGCTTCAGAATTGCACTGCACTAATCGGCAGCCCCTTCTCTCTAGCAGTGCAGGGTAGAGAGAAGGGGCAGCCCTTTCCATAGTAAAAGTAAAAGAAATTCATAATTACCCGGCCGTTGTCTTGGTGACACGTCCCTCTTTCGACATCCAGCCCGACCTCCCTGGATGACGCGGCAGACCATGTGACCGCTGCAGCCTGTGATTGGCTGCAGCGGTCACATGAGCTGAATTGTCATCCCGGGAGGCCGGACTGCAGGAAGAAGCAGGGAGTTCTGGGTAAGTATGAACGTCTATTTTTTTTACAGGTTGATCTATATTGGGATCGGAAGTCACTGTCCAGGGTGCTGAAACAGTTACTGCCGATCGTTTAACTCTTTCAGCACCCTGGACAGTGACTATCCCCTGACATCACCTAGCAACGCTCCCGTAATTACGGGTGCACACACGTAGTCACACGTAATTACGGAAGCCCCATAGACTTCTACGGGCCTGCCCGTGCCGTTATTACGGCCTGAAATAGGACATGTTCTATATTTTTCAACGGCCCGGGCACCTTCCCGTACGCATACCCGTGGCCAATAGAAGTCTATGGGCCCGTAATTACGGGCCGTAATTACGGGCCATAATTGCAGGCTTTTTTACGTTCGTGTGCATGGGGCCTAAGGGAAATTATTGAAATTCAACATCAGGAAGAATGGCAGCCAGTAGAACCAAGTGACTATGGGGATTCCAGGAGAGGTAGAAGCTCCATACATATAAATAACATATCTATATATAGCAGGTGGGTATTACCCATAGGTAGTCACTCAGGTTATTTTTCAGATCACAACTGGATATCTGCTTTTACCATATTGATCTAGAATGAGATGCGGTGAAACCAAACCTTTTTCTATTGATTACATGAATCCTTACATATGATAAAGGGCTTTTCAGACCTTCATATTACAGCTCCATGTGGGGTCAGACGCCGATCAGCCAGAACATTAAAACCCCCTGCCGAATATTGTGTAATTCCTCTTATACTGCCAAAGCACGTCATGCATGGACACCAAAAAGACATCTGAAGGCGTCCTGTAGTATCTGGCAGCAAGATGTAAGATACACAATATGGACAAAAGTATTGGGACACACCTCTTATTAATTAAATTTAAGTCGGTCCCATTGCTACAAGTGTATAAAATCCAGCACTCGCCATGGAGTCGGCTTTAAAGACATTTGTGATAGAACGGGTCGTTGTAAAGACATCACTGAATCCCAGCGCGGTCCTGTAATAGGACGTCACCGATGTAACAAGTCAGTCCAAGTTATTCCACCATCACCTGTGAGTGATATTATTGTAAAGTGGAAGCTTATAGAAACCACAGCAAATCAGCCACGAAGTGGGGACCACGTAAAGTTACAGAGCCGAGTGCTGGGGAGCATAAAAGTCACCAACTCTCTGATGACTCAATAACTGCAGAGCTCCAAACCTCCTCTGGCATTAATATCCACACAAAAACTGCCCCGGGAGCTTCATGGCACGGGGGCCGAGCAGCTGTATGCCAGTCTTACATCACCAAGCACAATGCCAAGTGCCAGATGGAGTGGTGTAAAGCCGCCGCCACTGGACTCTGGAGAAGAGGAAACCTGTTCTGTGGAGTGATGGATCACACTTCTCTATCTGGAGTCTGATGGACTAGTCTGGGTTTGGTTAATGCCAGGAGAACGTTACCCGCCTGACCGCATTTTGCCAACTGTAATGTTTGGTGGAGGAGGATAATGATATGGGGTTGTTTTTCAGGTGTCGGCCTCTTCGTTCCTGTGAAACGAAATCTTAATCCTTCAGCACACAAGACATTTATGATAATTGTAGCTTCCAACTTTGTTGGAAAAGATTATTAAAGAGAAAGCTTAAAGGGAACCTGTCACCAGCATTTCACCTATTAAACCAGCAATACCAGGTGGTAATGGGTGAAAAATCATTTCTATATAACCTATAATTGTCTTCATATTCTGCTCTGTAGCTTTAGTATTCAGCTTTTAAGTGTTCCCACACCGTATGCTAATGAGCATAAAAGAGTCAAATCTTCGTTTGAAAAGAGTCAGATCTTCCTTTGAAAAGAGTCATATGTTCATTCCTCAAGTCTTTCAGAGTTTACCCCGCCTCCTTACTTTTTGATTGACAGCTCATCGCCTTCCCCCAGCACACACAATCCTTGCTTGTGCATTGACATCCTCTTCTGGTGTGTGCTTACAAATGGACACCGGATTATTACGATAAAAGGAGCAAAATGTTTGCAGACCGTTATTTACAGTCGGAGGAGGAGTTTAGGATAGGGGATAACGCCAATGAACTTTTTATAGCAGCGGCCAGTGAGGGACAAGTAAAGTTCAATAGGTGAAATGCTGGTGACAGGTTCCCTTTAAGGCCCCAGGCATTTTGCATCTACAGGCTCCTATATCCCATACAAATTTACTTCTTTTTTTTCTGCAGAGTTTACTAAAGGAACCTTCTAAAGACTGTAACCCTGGGTGGTCCGCTAATTTATTGCAGACTCAAATCAGGCCACTTTAAAAGCCCCTTTAAATTGTACCTCTAGTTATACTGACTCATGTACTGACTGTAGGTGACCGTGGGTAGCTTTAGGAGCTGGATATCCAGGGGATACATTTACAAAGGGGACTGTTTTGTTGAATTACCCTTAAAGGGATTGTCCACTACCAGACAGCCTATCCAATGGATAGGTCATCAGTATATGATCAGTGGGGGTCTGACACCCAGACCCCGCACCGATCAGCTGCTACAGCTGCCTGCGGGCACCGGACGTCCATGCCGGAAGCAGATGGCTCCGGTCACGAAATAGTGGCCGATTCAAGTGAATAGGAGCAGAGCTGCAGCTCGGCCACTATGCAATGTATGGAGCCAACTGCTTCCAGTCCCGTACATTGCATACTGTGCAATGACATCTGATGCCTGCAGGCAGCCGGAGCAGCTGATCCGTCTGGGGCCCGGGTGTCAGACCCCCACAGATCATATACTGTTGACCTATCCGGTGGATAGATCATCAGTTGTCCGGTAGTGGACAACCCCTTTAATGTGATTAAATTCTAGCTGCCTAAAGTCACCACTAGAGGGAGCATATTTCGCACTTATTTATTTGGAGGTGTATACATTTGTATATGGTAAGACCCTAGTGGTGGCTGAAAAATTGCATTATTGACCTCTATGCTGGTATAGCAGAAAAAGGAGTCACCACGGGCGCTGCTGTACTTCAATGGAACCAAAATGCTTGGAAGGTTCAGATCGTTGGTAATAATGTACGGAAGAGTGTAAGAATAAATGGAATTTATTAATAATATGACTTTTTTTTTTTTTTTTTTAAATAAATGGAATTTATTAATAATATGACTACGCGTTTCAATGCCGTACTGGCATCTTCATCAGGTCATGGATGAACAAACAAAAAGTCACTGTTTAAATAGCCATGTTGATGTTGAAAAACCCGCCAATGTGAACGGGGTCAAGGTGTTTAAGTGACGTCACAGTTCAAAGTTCAAAATACACAGGACCGGAGAAACACACAAAAACAGTAAAAGTATGTCATATAATAAAAACAATAAAAAATGAATAGAGAAAGAAGAGTTTAAAATGTATGAAAAGAGAACATAATGAAAACCATGTAATTAAGAAGGTTTGAAATGTAGTACGTAATGTGTGCCGAAGCGACACTGAAAAAAAAGGCTGCCCGATAATATAGAATAATAATGTAAGTAATTAAAAATGTAAGTAATTAAAAATATATAGGTATGGACTACAAAATCCGGTGTATAGTACAAAGGTACTAACCTTTATGTACCAGAATTTATATAATTAACAGAATGATAACCATAATGTCGGCAATGATTCAAAGCGGCGATATACATATAAGGAAATGGGAATAAAACAACCCACTAGTTGAGGCAGGCTAGATTTCAGAAATATTAAATAGCCAAAATTGTATAATAAATTAGAATATAAAACATTATATATGATATATATATATATATATATATATATAAAAAAATGTATATATATATATAAAGGTAAAGGTGGTAATACATCGGCAATAGGAAAAAAATTATTTTCATAGAAAGAAATGTCCATATGAATAATAAAACAGTAGAAAAAAATTAACAGAACTGTCGGGAAATGACAGAGAGGTAATAGTCTTATAAATTAAAACAAAGTCGGCAAAGCCGATAAATTGTAATAGATGACAAAACGAAATAAGGAGAAAGCAATGTGTCATGAATGAAATTCAAAAAGGGAACATAATGAATAATATATCTGAGGGGGGGAGCATCAAAAATGTATACGAAATTAACTGGTAACATGGTAAACGGGTTATGTATAAAAGTGATATATATGAGATACACTGAAATGTAAAGTCGGCAGGGCTAAAATGTATTAGGTGATACAGTGAAATCGATATCATAGGTACAGGAATTTATGATCATTAATAAGTAGAGGCATAAAGACAAAAATGATAATAATGATAATGGATGATAATAATGGAAAATGAATAAAATAAAATGAAATATGAAATATAAAATAATAATGAAATAAAAAAAAATAAAAAATAAAAATAACCGGAAAGTAGCATCATAATGTACAAAAAAATATATAATATAACTGTGAAAAATGAAAATGAATGAAAATAAATATAAATGTCAATAGTAATGAATTTAAAGAATAAAACAAAAACAAAAATATGACAGAAGAAGTAGCATCATAATGTACAAGAAAATCACCAGAATAAGTGTAATATACCTTCGTAAACACAATAATATAATGATAAGTTGATAATCAATGATGTTTAACCGCAGAAAACACAAAGTTAAATGATAAATAATAAAGTGATATACTAATCAAGAGTGGATTCGGATATATCATTAAGGCCATCCAGTTGGAGGGTCTTCATTTTAAAGATCCAGTAATTTTCGGGCTGCTTAAGCTTACTATTCATATTATTAGTAAATTCCATTTATTCTTACACTCTTCCGTACATTATTACCAACGATCTGAACCTTCCAAGCATTTTGGTTCCATTGAAGTACAGCAGCGCCCGCGGTGACTCCTTTTTCTGCTATACCAGCATAACCTTCGCGGTCGTTCATTTGAATCACCGGTCCCGAGTCCTGGCAGCAGCTGTACCTTTATCCTTTATTGCCTTCTACCATCCGTTACCAGGTGAGTACCACTCTTCTTGTACACCACTCCATACCTGGGTAACCTGCACTATGTGGCGCCGTGTTTTTTGCTTTTTCTCACATTATTGACCTCTAGAACTATATGTATGGAGCTCTGTATCAAAAAAAACAAAGCTGCATCCTCCAAAAAAATATTTTGTTTTCTACTAATTCTTTATAGAAGTTTGATGCCCTAAAAATTAAATGTTTAAAGCTAAAACTAGAACTAATGAATATTAGGATTATAATAAATATGCGGATATTTTGAGTTTAAAGGCTATGTACACCTTCACCACCATGTTTTGTACTGTCCCAAAGCATCTAAAATGTAAAATTAAGCAACTTTGCAAATAGTCCTGATTAAAAATGTAGTTTTATGTCAGGCCTTTGTCTCCATGGTAACAGACTACAAGTAAACCCTATGTAGTCTGATCTTGCAGCTATGCTATCTAACATCTGTCCCGAACCTATTGCTAACCTACCACCGGTAACTTTTTTTTATTCAATACGGGGGAAAAAGGGCAAGCTGTCTCTATAGAACCACCTATAGATGACTACCCTGTTGTCGATGTCTAACCAAGGAGAATCAGTACCTTCCCAGAGCTGCTTCAAAGGAAACTCACTCAATTGTGCTGCCTACAATTGGGTGTCTCTAGTTTGGCTATTAACCCAAATCTTGTTTCAAGTCTCTAGAAAGTATCGGGCATTAGGTTACAGAATAGTCACCTATAGGTGGCACTAGACAGACCGTTTTCCTCCTTCTGGAGTACCGGTATTTTGTATACATTTTCCCAGGTAACATTGCCTTTAAGACTCCCTGCCAGCAAGTAGAATCAGTACTTTCCAAGGGAAAAAAAAGGAGAAGAGTCAAAGTTATGTTTATAAATTGTAATTTATTTCCTACCATTATTACCCTATAATTATTAATATAATATTACTAGAATTATATTACTGCTATCATTATTACCCTAACACTATGAGATCCCTATTCCTAAAGCTGTTGATTCAGAAGAAGGCGAAAAACCCTGGACACATTCGGCCAATTTATGCCACAAGGGAAAATTCCTTCTTGATCCCGGGAAAAGGCGATCAGTCCGAGAACCCTGGATCAAAGCTGCTAATTCCTATTGCAGTTTACTAATTATTACAGTTAATTAACCTAAATTATAATGAAATGTATTTAAATTATTATATTGTTAGTATTACTTTGGTGTTGTTAATAATAATATAATGATACTACTATTGCTATCACTAATATCTAAGTCCCTATTCCTAAAGCTGTTGATCCAGAAGAAGGCGAAAACCCTGGACACATTCAGCCAATTCGTGCCACAAGGGGAAAATTCCTTCTTGACCCCGGCAAAAGGCGATCAGTTCGAGAACCCTGGATCAAACTCGCTGCTAAATATTATAGTTTACTATATTTTATAGTTAATTTACCTAAATATGTTATTATTACATTAATTTGTTATTATAAGATTATTATTATTATTATTATTATTATTATTATTATTATTACTATTATTATAGTGGTATTTTTATTGCATATTTTTAATAAGACTATACTATAATTATTAGTTTATTGAGACTATTCTATTTTTTATATAATCTTATTACTACTATAGAACTACTAATATTACTAACATTTTTATTGTTATTTTCTTATTTATATTTATTATATCCCTATTCCTAAAGCTGTTGATCCAGAAGAAGGCGAAAAACCCTGGACAATTTGAGCCAATTCATGTCACAAGGGGAAAATTCCTTCTTGACCCCGGGAAAAGGCGATCAGTCCGAGAACCCTGGATCAAAGCTGCTGCTATTATTATATAATTATTTTTGTTATTACTCTCTTATTATTATACTATTTCTAATATTACTGCACTCTTGCTACCAATATTAATATGACTGACCTTTTTAATCTAACAATTATTAATATTATTATTATTATCATATTATTAATATTACTTTTGTTGCTGTTGATGTAATAACAGTTAAGATGTTTCCATACAAGTCTTCATCTTCTCATAGGTCTGAGGAGGATGGTCCAGATGATGTTCCTCTTCCCTCTGATGTTCTTCATCATATCATGGAGGAAGGAATGCTGGCGGATTTTCTTTCTTCTTCCTGTCCGACACTGAATTCTTCTCATCGCATCTTTAACCGTTTTCTCTTCCTCCTCCTCCTCTTTCTCTACATCCTCCTCTTTCTCTTCAACCACATTCTCTTCTTCTTCATCCTCGTTGTCTGATTTCTCATCAACCTCCATGTCTTCCACTTCATTGTCTTCCTCTTCCTTGTCTTCCTCCTCCATGTCTTCCACTTCATTGTCTTCCTCCTCCTTGTCTTCCTCCTCGTGGTCTTCCTCCTCATGGTCTTCTTGCACTTGTTCCTCCTCGCGCTCTTCTGCCTCTCCTTCCTCCTTCTTGACCTCCTCTTCCTTCAGATCCTCACACAGATGGCTTGATGTAGGTTTCGGCTCTTCTTCATCCCACGGCCATGGCAGATATTTCCGTTGAGCTTCGCGGTTCGTTGGCATGAGGCGCTAAGAAGATAAAATATTCAGTCAATTGTCTATTGAAACGTTCCAATAACATTATTCCATCTATAGAAAGAACATGGATAAATCTGTTATAGAGAGAACATAATAACCAGTATGATCACTGACCTCCATCTTGAAGATTGGGGATGGTAAGAATTTCGTGCAGTAGATCAGGCGCTGTAGATCTCTCTCCTCCGTGGTGCTGGGGTAAGCTGAAGAGAGAAAACAACCAGATAATGGGATCAGTCCTAAAACGACACCATAAACCATAACATAACATTACAAAAATATTCCTTTAATCTGTCATCAATGGAACATGAAAGGTGCTTTATTTTAAAATATTCTGGATTATTGGACGGGCATAGAAAAGTATAGAAATCTTAGTTTCAATCTTCAATTTCCTTACTGGTTCTCTCTGCGCAGTCTTCCACATTATAGTACAGTTCTGTGCTAAATGACCACATTTTAGGGATTATCAGATACAAAGGAATTTTACTGTATTTTGAGATCATCTATCAATCACTTTCTTGTGGTAAAGTCTAATTATTAAAAAAAACTCACTTATGAAGGGTCTAAGTCCAAAAGCGGATTCCTGCTGCCGATAGATGTCCTAAAGAGAAGAGAATCCAGTAAGTGACCTCTTATCCCTCCTCAGGAATGGACAGTAGGACAAGGGGTCAGTTTTACAAATGGGCAGCCAGTGATTTGTGGACTTGTTACCTGTCCGGGGCTCTTACTCAATAAGCGGCTACTTGTCTGAGTGGACAGCCGGCCACATGGACCTCTCCTGCTGGATCCAAGTCTCCTGCTACATGTCCATCACAGGGAAGGAAAAAACAAGACAATGAAGCCACTGACCTCCAGAGATCTGCTGCCCGCTGCCATCCTGTACCCGTCCTGAACTGTAGAATCCAAATCACAATCTGAAACACAAAAAAGTGATGTCGTCCCAGATCTGATAAAGACCCAAAATCCTGCAACTTTCCACATGTATTAATAGTGAATGTCCAAAAATATATATATTTTTTTTTAATCTAAAAAGATCCAAAATACTGAGTTGAATAATTAATTGTTTGGGACGCCAATTACATACGGTAGCTTCAAAATTGTGGCCTGTGATTGGTGCCTCAGGTCACATGATCTATAACCCATAAGTAATAGCAGTGCTCAAGTACAGACCACGCAGCGCCATAATCTGGGCAGTGCAGCGCTTGGCGGTCCTATAGCTCCCATAGATCTTGTATGAGGTGTCAGTGTGCGGCTGCATCTCTTTTTACAATCTCCTCCACACTGCGGTCGTCCGGTTGTGGAGGAGAGCAGGGGCGTAGCTATAGGGGTGCAGAGGTAGCAGTAGTACCCAGACCCTGATACCTGAGGGGACCAGAGGCTAAAAAAGAAGACACCAGTATGACAAACATCACATAGTAGATGGGGGCCCTGTTATAAATATCACACTGGGCCCCAGGAGTTTCACAATATGCCTCTGGAGAAACGGATACTGGGGACCCCAGTACTATTGATCGTGGGGGTCCCGGCAGTGATTAAACATGTATGGCCCCTCCGGTGTATAGGTGAGAAATGTTTCTGGTGGGAGAATCTCTTTATCATGAGCGATCATCGTTTTCTGCGGTGTTTATTTCTTACATCTTGACATTATAGAACATTTATCTCTGGAAATCTTCATGTAACATTCTCCACGGTGGATTTTACTGTATTTTGGGCTTTGTACTCTCACATATATATATACAGACAGTGATAATACATTGGAGTGTGGCCTGTACTGGTATTTGTAGCCGTATAGGAGGAGGAATATAGGTAATACTGGACACAAATACATATGGTATATGGGATTTCATTGCTGCCCTATAAAGATATATGACATGAATATTTTGTCTATGTTAATTCCATTCACAAGTACAGAATACACCCCAAAACATCAACCAAAGAGTCCCCATTTACAGCGTCAGAAGAGTGACCCTATAAACAGTTCCAGCAGACCGCCCCTCATTAAAAATAATGCCAGCAATGCCCACACATAAATAATGCCAGCAGAGTGCCCCTAATAAACATTACAACTGGCAGCAGAGAGTCCCTAATAAACATTACTGGCAGCAGAGAGTCCCTAATAAACATTACTGGCAGCAGAGAGTCCCTAATAAACATTACTGGCAGCAGAGGGTCCCTAATAAACATAACTGGCAGCAGAGAGTCCCTAATAGACATTACTGGCAGCAGAGAGTCCCTAATAAACATTACTGGCAGAAGACGGTCCCTAATAAACATTACTGGCAGCAGAGAGTCCCTAATAAACATTACTGGCAGAAGAGAGTCCCTAATAAACATTACTGGCAGCAGAGAGTCCCTTATAAACATTACTGCCAGCAGAGAGTCCCTAATAAACATTACTGGCAGCAGAGAGTCCCTAATAAACATTACTGGCAGCAAAGAGTCTCTAATAAACATTACTGGCAGGAGAGGGTCCCTAATAAATATTACTGTCAGCAGAGGGTCCCTAATAAATATTACTGCCAGCAGAGAGTCCCTAATAAACATTACTGGCAGCATAGAGTCCCTTATAAACATTACTAGCAGCAGAGAGTCCCTAATAAACATTACTGGTAGCAGAGGGTCCCTTATAAACATTACTGGCAGCAGAGAGTCCCTAATAAACATTACTGGCAGCAGAGAGTCCCTAATAAACATTACTGGCAGCAGAGGGTCCCTAATAAATATTACTGGCAGCAGAGAGTCCCTAAAAAGCATTACTGGCAGCAGAGCGTCCCTAATAAACATTACTGGCAGCAGAGGGTCCCTAATAAATATTAATGGCAGCAGAGAGTCCCTAATAAACATTACTGGCAGCAGAGTGTCCCTAATAAACATTACTGGCAGCAGAGAGTCCCTAATAAACATTACTGGCAGCAGAGCATCCCTAATAAACATTTCTGGCAGCAGAGTGCCCCTAATAAACATTACTGGCAGCAGAGAGTCCCTAATAAACATTACTGGCAGCATAGAGTCCCTAATAAACATTACTGGCAGCAGAGAGTCCCTAATAAACATTACTGGTAGCAGAGGGTCCCTTATAAACATTACTGGCAGCAGAGAGTCCCTAATAAACATTACTGGCAGCAGAGAGTCCCTAATAAACATTACTGGCAGCAGAGGGTCCCTAATAAATATTACTGGCAGCAGAGAGTCCCTAAAAAGCATTACTGGCAGCAGAGCGTCCCTAATAAACATTACTGGCAGCAGAGGGTCCCTAATAAATATTAATGGCAGCAGAGAGTCCCTAATAAACATTACTGGCAGCAGAGTGTCCCTAATAAACATTACTGGCAGCAGAGAGTCCCTAATAAACATTACTGGCAGCAGAGCATCCCTAATAAACATTTCTGGCAGCAGAGTGCCCCTAATAAACATTACTGGCAGCAGAGAGTCCCTAATAAACATTACTGGCAGCATAGAGTCCCTAATAAACATTACTGGCAGCAGAGAGTCCCTAATAAACATTACTGGCAACAGAGCCCCTAATAAATATTACTGGCAGCAGAAGGTCCCTAATAAACATTACTGGCAGCAGAGAGTCCCTAATAAACATTACTGGCAGCAGAGGGTCCCTAATAAACATTACTGGCAGCAGAGAGTCCCTAATAAACATTACTGGCAGCAGAGCGTCCCTAATAAACATTACTGGCAGCAGAGCCCCTAATAAACATTACTGGCAGCAGAGAGTCCCTAATAAACATTACTGGCAGCAGAGCGTCCCTAATAAACATTACTGGCAGCAGAGCCCCTAATAAACATTACTGGCAGCAGAGAGTCCCTAATAAACATTACTGGCAGCAGAGAGTCCCTAATAAACATTACTGACAGCAGAGAGTCCCTAATAAACATTACTGGCAGCAGAGAGTCCCTAATAAATTACTGACAGCAGAGGGTCCCTAATAAACATTACTGGCAGCAGAGAGTCCCTAAAAAACATTACTGGCAGCAGAGGGTCCCTAATAAACATTACTGGCAGCAGAGAGTCCCTAATAAACATTACTGGCAGCAGAGGGTCCCTAATAAACATTACTGGCAGCAGAGCGTCCCTAATAAACATTACTGGCAGCATAGCCCCTAATAAACATTACTGGCAGAAGAGGGTCCCTAATAAACATTACTGGCAGAAGAGAGTCCCTAATAAACATTACTGGCAGCAGAGCCCCTAATAAACATTACTGGCAGAAGAGGGTCCCTAATAAACATTACTGGCAGCAGAGAGTCCCTAATAAACATTACTGGCAGCAGAGGGTCCTATATAACCAGTTCCAGCAGACGCTTCCCATCACACAGCCACAGAATAAATGATACAATGCTGGCTGCCTGCAGCCACCACTAGGGGGAGCACACAATTTCCATATTTATACAGGTTATATAGAAGTTATTGGCGGTAATATAAATACAATGTGACAGCTCCCCCTAGTGACAGTTACCAGCAGTAACCAGTAACATGGGGGATGAGATAAATGGGGGTCAGTTATATCACATTTTGGGGGAACTCACCGACGTCCAACTTCACTCGTCGTTGTCCTGTAACAGACTGAGGACCACTGAGCGGTTGTTGTTTCAAATTCAAATCCAGCGATCCCATTGGCTGCTGCTCAGTGATGTATTTAACAGTAAATTTAAAGGGACATGACTCTTATTTCACGAGACTGCATTTATGATATGTTTGCTGTAATTCTGCTTATAACATGAAGCTGTGGAGATAATCTGCAGGGACGGGTTATATTTCTCTTAATATTGGGATTGGGATTAGAGGTTATATCATTTTCTATCCTGTATCAGGACATTTCTTTTATAATTTGACATATTATTAACTATCAATGTGCCATGAAGGATCTGATATCAGAAATCACAGTTCTTTAATGGACGTTGCAGTTTAACCCCTTCCTGAGCAGGTTATTTGGGGTGATCAGATCTCGGGGTTTCCATCTCTTTATCATTCCAGAGTTTGTTTTATTTCTATCATTTTAATGTAAATGATAATGAAAGTCGGATGACGGCAAATAAGCAGCGAGACCCTCTGTGCTAAGTGGTCAGGGGTGTCGTGGTCTCATCCAGCATCAGAAGGGGGCGCTATTTTTCTCTTTGCTATGAGGCCCCATAAATTCTTACAGAAACATTTGTGCTGCCGATCAGAGAGATTTACCATTCAGGAACATAATAAATCTGGGTGACAAGTCCTATGTGCGCTGTAATGGCAGCTGTACTGGTTGTCACCCAGCTTTCCCAGTCTCCTGAATGACAAGTCTGCCTAATTATACAGTGACCTGCCCCTGCTGTTATATTGCTGCATTATTAGGTAGGTTTACCATTCAGGGGTCTAGTTAAGTTGGGTAATAACTCGTATGGAGGCCGTCGTTCTCACCCAGCTTTTCCAGAAACAGAAAAAAACATAAGGCATCGCCGCGCCCGCAAATCGCGGCCGTGCACATGGCCACGGCCATTATTTTCTATGAGCCTGGACCGCAGAAGACGGCCGTAATAAGACATGCCCGTTCTTTCTGCGGTCCGGGCTCATTAAAATATGCGATATGCGGGCGGCTCGCAGCTGTCACTCCGTGGCCGACCCGAAAATGGCTGCCGTGCACATGGCTACTGTCGTCTACATGAGGCCTAATATAAACATTTTACCAAAAACATGTAAAAAACAGTGTAATGAGGATCCCGGGGTGTGATGTGATGGGGCAGATCAGAAGCGTGTAAGTGATTGTTGTAAAAGGCTGAGCCAACATAATGCTCCGTCTATTAAATAATTAGGACATTGCCAGCGGGCAGGGAGTGGGCATGTAAGGGGCAGGTGCCGCACAGGGATAACTCCTTGGCAGAACGCCACTTATTAGGGATAATTGTAAAGTACAGAAGCCAAAACAAATAAGACTGGATAATATCTGTGTACAATCCTAATATATATATAATGTACCGGCCGCTGGAGTCACATATTCTATCTATCTATCTATCTATCTATCTATCTATCTATCTATCTATCTATCTATCTATCTATCTATCTATCTATCTATCTATCTATCTATCTATCTATCTATCATCTATCTATCTATCTATCTATCTATCTGTCTGTCTGTCTGTCTGTCTGTCTGTCTGTCTGTCTATCTATCTCTCTCTCTGTAGATAGCGCTATACATCCCCCAGTAGAGTACGCCATACAGCCCCCCTGTAGATAACGCCATACAGCCCCCCTGCAGAGAACGCCATACAGCCCCCCCTGTAGAGAACGCCATACAGCCCCCCCTGTAGGGAACGCCATACAGCCCCCCCCTGTAGAGAACGCCATACAGCTCCCCCCTGTAGGGAACACCATACAGCCACCCCCCCTGTAGGAAACGCCATACAGCGTCCCCCCTCCCAACAAAAATGTGACCTACAGTGTGTCCTACAAAATACATGTATCCCCTGTCCACAGGACATGTATCCCCTCTCCACAGGATCTCCACAGGACATGTATCCCCTCTCCACAGGACATGTATCGCCTCTCCACAGGATATACACTGGACAGGGGAGACATGTGTGATCGCTGGCAGCGATAGGGAGAACGGGGGACTGAAAGTCCCCTGAACTTCTCCATGACAAACCTCTGACTTCCGGGGTCTGCGCAGCTCAATAAAAATGAAAGGGGCGCTGGTCACGCATGCGCACAAGCACGACCGGCGCTCCATTCATTTCTACGGAGCTGCCGACACAGACCACGGAAGTCCGAGGTTTGTGATGGAGAACTTCAGGGGACTTTCAGTCCCCCGTTCTCCCTATCGCTGCCAGCGATCACACATGTATCCCCTGTCCTGTGTATATCCTGTGGAGAGGCGATACATGTCCTGTGGAGATCCTGTGGAGAGGGGATACTTGTCCTGTGGAGATCCTGTGGAGAGGGGATACATGTCCTGTGGAGATCCTGTGGAGAGGGGATACATGTGCTGTGGAGATCCTGTGGAGAGGGGATACATGTCCTGTGGAGAGGGGATACATGTCCTGTGGAGATCCTGTGGAGAGGGGATACATGTCCTGTGGAGATCCTGTGGAGAGGGGATACATGTGCTGTGGAGATCCTGTGGAGAGGGGATACATGTCCTGTGGAAATCCTGTGGAGAGGGGATACATGTCCTGTGGAGATCCTGTGGACAGGGGATACATGTCCTGTGGAGATCCTGTGGAGAGGGGATACATGTCCTGTGGAGATCCTGTGGAGAGGGGATACATGTCCTGTGGAGATCCTGTGGAGAGGGAATACATGTCCTGTGGAGAGGGGATACATGTCCTGTGGAGAGGGGATACATGTCCTGTGGAGAGGGGATACATGTCCTGTGGAGATCCTGTGGAGAGGGGATACATGTCCTGTGGAGATCCTGTGGAGAGGGGATACATGTCCTGTGGAGATCCTGTGGAGAGGGGATACATGTCCTGTGGAGAGGGGATACATGTCCTGTGGAGAGGGGATACATGTCCTGTGGAGAGGGGGATACATGTCCTGTGGAGAGGGGATACGTGTCCTGTGGAGAGGGGATACATGTCCTCTGGAGAGGGGGATACATGTCCTGTGGAGAGGGGATACATGTCCTGTGGAGAGGGGGATACATGTCCTGTGGAGAGGGGGATACATGTCCTGTGGAGAGGGGGATACATGTCCTGTGGTGAGGGGGATACATGTCCTGTGGAGAGGGGGATACATGTCCTGTGGAGAGGGGGATACATGTCCTGTGGAGAGGGGGATACATGTCCTGTGGAGAGGGGGATACATGTCCTGTGGAGAGGGGGATACATGTCCTGTGGTGAGGGGGATACATGTCCTGTGGAGAGGGGGATACATGTCCTGTGGAGAGGGGGATACATGTCCTGTGGAGAGGGGGATACATGTCCTGTGGAGAGGGGATACATGTCCTGTGGAGAGGGGATACATGTCCTGTGGAGAGGGGATACATGTCCTGTGGAGATCCTGTGGAGAGGGGATACATGTCCTGTGGAGATCCTGTGGAGAGGGGATACATGTCCTGTGGAGATCCTGTGGAGAGGGGATACATGTCCTGTGGAGAGGGGATACATGTCCTGTGGAGAGGGGATACATGTCCTGTGGAGAGGGGGATACATGTCCTGTGGAGAGGGGGATACATGTCCTGTGGAGAGGGGGATACATGTCCTGTGGAGAGGGGGATACATGTCCTGTGGATAGGGGATACATGTCTTTTGCTCTATTTTGCGCCTTCAGGACCAGACACCGTTTAGCCATTTTTAGCACGTGTTAGTTATATGGCTATAACGTTTTTATTTGTTGGGCTAACGACGTGATTTTTGCGACGTTTTTTTCCGTAGACAATGCAGGTTTCAATTTTTATCGTTTTTATACACACCTTTTTTGCTATTTTAGAATTTTTATTCATAAAGTTTGAAAATAATAGTAAAAAATAAGCTTTTTTACGTTTGAGCTATTTGTTTTTGGTAATAACATAGTTTTACCATAAAATAGACCTTTTATTTGTGATCGTCATTGTCTACCATAATTTTAATATATTAGATATCTATATTAGGGCAATTGGGTCAGCGCTAGCGTTACAACAATGATTGGCGGGGGGGACGTTTTTTTTTGGGGGGTGGGTATTTTATGTGTATTATTTAAAAAAAAATTGCACTTGCCTTTATTGTTTTTTTATTACTATGGTCTGTCCCTCAAAGGTCAAAGAAGACCTTTGGGGAACTTTACATATTTTTTTTCTTTCTTTTACACCATGTTTTTCCACTGTAACTGGAGCTGCACAGCAGCCCCAGTTACAGGGGAAATCAACCCTCTCATAGTGACGATTGTCACTAATAGGGCTGTGCTGGGTCTAGTAAGACCCAGCAGCAGCCTGCCACTAACGGCACCCGGCGATCATGTGACCAGTCACATGATCACCGAGGGGAATAGAGACAGCGCCGCTGCTGCTGTCTCTATTCCTGTACACAGCGCGCATTCAGCGCTGTGTACAAGTGATCAGAGAAGACAGAAGCAGCGAAAGCTGCTTCTATCTTCTCCTCAGGGTCCCCGGCAGTCACTGACAGCCGGAGACCCGACATTCAGCTGCCCGATCGCGCGGGCAGCAAGTTAAAACCCGAGCCGTAGAAAGTCTATGGCTCGGGTTTTAAGGACCCTGACCGCTGGCCGTAAAAATACAGCCAGCGGCCGGGAACCAGTTAATGGCAGAGCGGGGAGATACCTCCCTGCTCTGCCGTAGTGTTCAGTGACGTCCCGCTGTAGCAGCCATAGCGGCTGCTAGCGGAGCCTCAGGCCATGGTGGGGGCCCGTGCCGGCGGGCGACACGGGCCCCCTCATGCCGCGGGCCCCGTAGCAGCCGCTACTGCTGCTACGGCGGTAGTTACGCCACTGTAACTATCCCATCTATCTATCTATCTATCTATCTATCTATCTATCTATCTATCTATCTATCTATCTATCTATCTATCTATCTATCTATCTATCTCTCTATCTATCTATCTATCTATCTATCTATCTATCTATCTATCTATCTATCTATCTATCTATCTATCTATCCATCCATCTATCTATCTGTCTATCATCTATCTATCTATCTATCTATCTATCTATCTATCTATCTATCTATCTATCTATCTATCTATCTATCTATCTATCTATCTATCTATCATATATCTATCTATCATCTATCTATCATCTATATATCTATCTATCATCTATCTATCTATCTATCTATCTATCTATCTATCTATCTATCTATCTATCTATCTATCTATCTATCTATCTATCTATCTATCTATCTATCTATCTCATATCTATCTATCTATCCATCCATCCATCCATCCATCCATCCATCCATCCATCCATCTATCTATCTATCTATCTATCTATCTATCTATCTATCTATCTATCTATCTATCTATCTATCTATCTATCTATCTCTCAATCTATCTATCTCATATCTATCTTTCTATCTAGTGGCGTAACTACCGCCGTAGCAGCCGTAGCAGCTGCTACGGGGCCCGCGGCATGAGGGGGCCCGTGTCGCCTGCCGGCACGGGCCCCCACCATGGCGCAGCCTCCGCTAGCAGCCGCTATGGCTGCTAGAGCGGAACACCACTGAATACTACGGCAGAGCAGGGAGGTATCTCCCCGCTCTGCCATTAACAAAATACATGTATCCCCTATCCACAGGATAGGGGATACATGTGTGATCGCTGGCATTGATAGGGAGAACGGGGGACTGAAAGTCCCCCCAAGTTCTCCATCACAAACCTCGGACTTCCGGGTTCTGTGTCGGCAGCTCCGTGGAAATGAATGGAGCGCCGGTCGCGCTTGTGCGCATGCGTGACCAGCGCTCCTTTCATTTTTATTGAGCTGCCGACACAGACACCGGAAGTCAGAGGTTAGTCATGGAGAACTTGGGGGGACTTTCAGTCCCCCGTTCTCCCTATCAATGCCAGCGATCGCACATGTATCCCCTATCCTGTGGATATGGGATGCATGTTATTTGTAGGACACAACAACACTGTAGGTCGCATTTTTTGGGGGGGTTGGGGACGCTGTATGGCGTTCCCTGCAGGGGGGGCACTGTATGGCGTTTCCTGCAGGGGGGGCCGCTGTATGGCGTTCCCTGCAGGGGGGCGCTGTATGGCGTTCCTTGCAGGGGGGGCTGTATGGCGTTCTCTACAGTGGGGGCTGTATGGCGTTCTCTACAGTGGGGGCTGTATGGCGTTAGCGCCATACAGCCCCCTCTGTAGAGAACGCCACACACTCCCCCTGTAGATAACGCCACACAGTCCCCCCTGTAGATAACGCCACACAGTCCCCCCTGTAGATAACGCCACACAGTCCCCCCTGTAGATAACGCCACAGTCCCCCCTGTAGATAACGCCACACAGTCCCCCCTGTAGATAACGCCACACAGTCCCCCCTGTAGATAACGCCACACAGTCCCCCCTGTAGATAACGCCACACAGTCCCCCCTGTAGATAACGCCACACAGATAACGCCACACAGTCCCTCCTGTAGATAACGCCACACAGTCCCCCCTGCAGATAACGTCACACAGACCCCCCTGTAGATAACGCCATACAGTCCCCCCTGTAGATAACGCCACACAGTCCCCCCTGTAGATAACGCCACACAGTCCCCCCTGTAGATAACACCACACAGATAACGCCACACAGTCCCCCCTGTAGATAACGCCACACAGTCCCCCCTGTAGATAACGCCACACAGTCCCCCCTGTAGATAACGCCACACAGATAACGCCACACAGTCCCCCCTGTAGATAACGCCACACAGTCCCCCCTGCAGATAACGTCACACAGACCCCCCTGTAGATAACGCCATACAGTCCCCCCTGTAGATAACGCCACACAGTCCCCCCTGTAGATAACGCCACACAGTCCCCCCTGTAGATTACGCCACACAGTCCCCCCTGTAGATAACGCCACAGTCCCCCCTGTAGATAACGCCATACAGTCCCCCCTGTAGATAACGCCACACAGTCCCCCCTGTAGATAACGCCACACAGTCCCCCCTGTAGATAACGCCACACAGTCCCCCTGTAGATAATGCCACACAGTCCCCCCTGTAGATAACGCCACACAGTCCCCCCTGTAGATAACGCCACACAGTCCCCCCTGTAGATAACGCCACAGTCCCCCCTGTAGATAACACCACACAGTCCCCCCTGTAGATAACGCCACACAGTCCCCCCTGTAGATAACACCACAGTCCCCCCTGTAGATAACACCACACAGTCCCCCTGTAGATAACGCCATGGGCACTGGGCAGAATGTCAGGGGTCAATCTTTTGGCCCCTGAACATGTGATCGCTGTGACAACCAATCACAGCGATCACATGCATTTCTGCATAGAAAACAGTGTGCACGCGATCGCGTGCACACAGCCCTGTGCCCACACTGTTACCAACAGCTCTGGGCACTGAGCAGAGTATCAGGGACCAATCTGATTGTCCCTGAACATGAGGTCGCTGTGAAAACCTATCACAGCGACCACATTTGTTTTATTTTGACTTTTCTGGCAGTAAATCTCCTGCCTCTTTTCTTCTCCTCAAACATTGTTTCAGTTTGAGGAGAAGAAGAGACTCCAGAGAATTGCTGCCAGAAGATTACAGTGAAAAAAAATACAGTTACACTCATAAAACATTCTCTGTATAGATAGATTTCTATCTATCTATACAATCTATCTATCCATCTATCTTTTTTTCTATCTATCTACCTTTCTTTTATTCTATTAGAATAGGCAGGTAGGGAATATATAATTATATATATATCCACATATATATAATACATATAGCAATAGCGGTTTCTTTTTTTGTTAGCGGTAGTGTAGATATATATACCAGTTAGTTTGTGTGTTTTATAAAAAAAAAAAAAAAAAAATTTGTTTAGTTAGTGTTAGTGTTAGTTACGTTATGGCGAGGAAGTTGTTTAGCGCCGAGGAGGCATACACCATGCTGTGGTCTGAGTCGGAGACCGCATCAGAGATGGCGTCCGAGATGGAACCTGTTTTAGGTAGTGACGATGACAGCGTCACTTCAGGTTCATCTTCAGGGGACGTTGTCCCTGATGCAGTTGAAACTGCAGAACATGAAAGCGCAGGGCCAAGTAGCGCTGTAGCACGGGACAGCCTGGTCCCTTCAGTAAAGGCTCTTGTATGGGCACCTGCCCCATCTTTTGGGCCTAGAATCCACGGATTTACGGCCACTCCTGGCATAACCGTGGACAATACAAATTTTGTCCAAATGCATTACTTCCATTTATTTATAACGGACGACATCCTAAATCAGATTGTCCACGAAACAAATTTATATGCCACTCATTATATTATTAGTGGGGAAGCGCATGGTAAAGGGGGACTCCTGTGCTTATGCATCTGAGGAATTGCTGGCGGTCAAGTTCAGGGATCGCAAAGATGTGTATGTGCTAAGCACGATTCATACCGCAGGAACAGTGGCAGTGAGGGAAAGAGGGGCAACATCGGACAAGCACAAACCAGTGAGCGTGTCCGAATATAACAAGTACATGGGGGGGGGTGGATTTAAGCGACCAGGTTTTACAGCCCTATCTAGTAAAACGCAAAACTAAAACCTGGTACAAAAAAGTGGCCATTAATTTGTTACAGGTGGCCATCCACAACTCATTTGTGCTCTACAAAAAAAACAGAGGCAGAGACACATACCTGGATTTCCAGGGAAAAATTATTGAAGGCCTCATTTTTGATGTTCAGGACACCCGAGAATGCCCCCAGTCTGAGGATGTCATGCGACTGACTGAAAGACTCTTCATCAGTCGGATTCCCCCAACACCAACCAGAAGCAACCCCCAGAAAAAGTGCCGCGTCTGCAGAAAAGACGAGCACCGCAAAGATTCCCGATATTTCTGTCCCTCATGTCCCTCACAACCAGGCCTGTGCATTGAGCCATGTTTTAAAAAATACCACACTGTTCTGAATTATTAGATTTTAGTTAATTCGTTGAAAATATATTTGCCCTACATTACGTTTTTATTTTTCCCCTGATTTTACTCCAAGGGTGAGGGAGGGAATGGGTGGGTGGGAGGTGGATGTCATGTTTGCATATTCTCTAAATTTCATCTGCTGGAGAGCTCCATTTGCATAAACCTGCAATTTCTTATTTTAGAAAACCCAAAAAAATAAATTCCCATTATACCCCTAGATGAATATTTTGGGATCTCGGCTTCAAGAGCAGATATTTTGGACGTGTTATAGAAACTCTGTTGAGTTTTGTAAAACCAGCTTTGAAAAAAAGCGATTTGTGAAATAAGCTTCTTCTATCGTCCGCCCTCCTACATCTCTATGTGATAAATAAGGCCCACATATTTGGTAACCCCATGCACGGGAGAAGTGGAAGAATGTGAAAGGAGATGAATTTTGTCCGTGGTCTATACCGTGTGTGAAAAATACTAGCCTAAACTGACGCATTTGCTAAAAAAGCGCTGATTTTATTTTGTTCCATCTTATTCAAGAAACTTTCAGAAGAAAACTGGACTTGCTAAAAATATGATAAACCCCTTGAAGGAAACCTTGTGGGGTCTACTTGTGTGAATGAAGTCATTTATGGGGTGATTCTAATGTTTCAGCAGCATTACACCCCCCAGAAAACAGTATGCGGCTATAAAATCAAATGCAGAATTCCTGGACCAAAAAGGCCAAAAAGCCTCCTTTTATGCCAAGCCCTGGCACATGCCCGCACAGTGAATAAGGCACACATATTTGGTATCCCCATGCACGGGAGAAGTGGAAGAATGTGAAAGGAGATTAATTTTGTCCGTGGTCCATACCGTGTGTGAAAAATGCTGGCATAAACTGGCGCAATTGCTAAATTCTTGAATTTTTTTCCAATTTTGCCCACTTTAGAGAAAAAAAAAAAAATGATATATACTGACAAATGCCACTAAAACAAAGCCCTATCTGTCCTTTAAAAAGAGTGTAAAATTCAAAGATGAACTTTATTCACCTGCAGAGTTATAGTCATCTAAAGAAGCGCATAGCAAAATTGTGAAATTTGCTCTGGTCATTTAGCTGTAAAACAGCCTAGTCCTTAACCGGTTAAAAGAATTAAACCTATTTAGCCTTGAAAAAAGACGACTAAGGGGGGACATGATTAATTTATATAAATATATTAATGGCACATACAAAAAATATGGTGAAATCCTGTTCCATGTAAAAACCCCTGAAAAAACAAGGGGGCACTCCCTCCGTCTGGAGAAAAAAAGGTTCAACCTGCAGAGGCGACAAGCCTTCTTTACTGTGAGAACTGTGAATCTATGGAATAGTCACCGCAGGAGCTGGTCACTGCAGGGACAGTAGATGGCTTTAAAAAAGGCTTAGATAATTTCCTAGAACAAAAAAGTATTAGCTCCTATGTGTAGAAATTTTTTCCTTCCCTTTTCCCGTCCCTTGGTTGAACTTGATGGACATGTGTCTTTTTTCAGCCGTACTAACTATGTAACTATGTAACTATGATATGTGTCACTTTATGTGGTAGTAACTTTGGAATGCCTTTATTTATCCAAGGGGATTCTGAGACTTTTCTGGTGACACATTGAACTTTATGTTAGTGGTAAAATTTGGTTGATACATTCAGTGAAAAACAGAAAAAATTACAGAAAATGTGGTGTAAGGCAGATGGTTAAACCACACAAAATAGTTATTAATTAACAATTTGTTTTTTTAAATAAAGGATTTAATATTGAAAAAAGGTTTTTTTTACAACTGTTTTTTTTTTGTCTCACTAGGTGACTTGAAGTCAGGAATCCCTGATCGCTATTCTAATACACTGCACTACATGTAAAAGTGCTGTCAGTTACTCACTGACAGCAAACCTAAGGCAGGACAAACTAGGCTTCCGTAGATGACAAACCCGGAGGCCATTGTTAGGCCTCCTGTTGCCATAACATGATGGAATAGAACGTCAAGGAGCAGGAAGGGGTTAAAGGATCTGCTAACGTCTTGGTGCCAGATACCACAGGACACTTTTAAAGATCTTCTGAAATCCATGTCCCAACGGGTCAGAGCTATTATGGCAGCACGAGGAGGACTACACAAGGCAGGTGGTTTTAATGTTATGTCTGGATGGTGTATATGTTAGTAATTAATTTCTATTCATTTGTACATTGATGGAAATTAGGGTATGTTCACACGCATACTCAAAAATATCTGAAAATGCAGAGCTGTTTTCAAGGTTTTCAGCGTTTTTTATGGCCGTTTTTGGAGCTGTTTTCAATATTGTCTAGGAAAAACGGCTCCAAAAGCGGCCCAAGAAGTGACTTGCACTTCTTTTGTGAACATACCCTAAAAAAAGAGTAACTTTTCTGTGCTTTTTATTTTTACAATTTATATCAATCACCCTAAATATTGTAATCTTGGGGCCTACATTGCTCCTATGTAAACATGGGAACGCCACCATTCTCACCAGTTTTAAGGCGTAATGTAAGTCTTAGGCCAAAATGTAGTAGTAGTTGAAACGCCAATCCAACCGAGATGGAATATGAAATATCCAAGATAGAAGGGAGTCCCAGGCATAAAATAAGATAAGATAACTTTATTAATCCCCGAAGGGAAATTCCAGTATCACATAAATGGATTCTGGGAAACGGCATCAGGGATCTTTTATTATTAGGTCTCTGTGCAGATTGAGATTCTGGCGTCCAAGGTGAAGATGATGAAGAAGACTAGGTGGTACTGTAGACAAAACAAAAAATAATCAGACCAGACGATAATCACTCAGCAATATACTGGTGCCGAAGCTCCAGCCATGATTTCACAAAAATACTATAGATGTCAGTGATCATACCTGTACTGCTGGTGTTTCTTCTGTACCACAGCTGTTGGTACTTATCTCCTCCTCTTTCTTTGAAAGGCATGGACGCGGCACAAGGGACAGCGTGGATTTGTCGGGATCCAATGTGCAATACAAGGCAGATGGAATATGTGAGAACATGGCAGAACGGTGACTTGCTCTCCAATCTCATAGTCCTCTAGGCATATAGTGCAGGACTGGATGTCTTCGTTTTCAGTAAAGGTTCGAGATGGGAGTCTATCAATCTGCCTGCCTCTCCTGCCTCGCCGACGTTGTCTTCTCTGCACAGGTCTGCTGTCTGTGGTCTCTGTTGTCGACTGTTGGTTGGTAAGCAGCTGACTGGTGCTTGGTGTTGGCTCCACCAGCCTGTTAGATGTTTGCTGAGGAGATCTGCTTCCTTCTCTGGATGGCTGCAGGTTTGGTAGCGGCTCACTGGTGCTGGGGTCTTGTGTTGGTTCCTCCAGCCTTTCGGATCTCTCCTGAGTAGTTGATGGAGTAGACCCAGGCTGGGATTCTCCAGGAATTCTGAGCTCGGTCTCACTATTAATACGACGGCCACTTGTCGTTTCAGACTGTTCTATTGGCTCAGGTCGTAATGGGGACCGGCTTCTGTCCGCTCCTTCTTGCTGCAACCTACGGCGCGGAGGAACTTGACCACGTCTTCGTCTCCTGTCGGGGACATTGTCATGGTCTTCATCCTGCTCCACACTCTGACGTCTTCTATGTCCAGATCTTAATCTTCCATCAGCAATGCCTAGATGTGAAACAATGTGTATAACATATATTAATTATGTACAGAAAAAATGGGAAAAAAGATCAATACCAGACATTTCCTATGGACTCGCGTGGCCTTCTTTCTAGAGGAAAGCTCCCATGTTTTTCTAATCTTGGACAACCGTTTTGATACTATGAATATATACACAGTCGAGTCACATTATTATAACTACTACTAATATCCAGAGTAACCGGCGTGTGCAGCACGGACAGCAGTAGACGGGCTGGGATTGACTCAATAAGGTGCTGGTCAGTGGTCTCATATGTGGAGCCTCGCTGACTCCATACATCCCACATTTACTGGAGGGTGCGTGGGGGAGGATCCATAAAGCGAACAACACGATTGACGTGGTCCCACAGATGCTCAATTGGGTTCAAGTCTGGAGAAATAGGGGGCCAGGGAAGTACTTGGAAGTCTTGGTCGTGCTCTTCCAACCACTGTCGGGCATTTATAGTCGTGTGACATGTCGCATTGTCTTGCTTTAAGATTCCATTTGCTCCAGGGAAGACAATCAGCATGTATGGTGGATGTGATCTGTAACGATGGATTCATATCTAAATCGGTTCAGAGCCTTCCATATGGATGAGTGGCCCAGAGAATGCCATGGAAAAATACCCCAGATGCTGACGTCGCCGCCAGCTTTTTCCAGCAATGGTTGTAAAGTCCATCCTTTCGATGAAGCAGAAAACGTGATTTATCCGAGAAGACAACACTTTGCCAATCATCGGTGCTCTGAGACCAATACTGCCGTGCAAATTGAAGCCATTTTCTCTGATGCACCTTAGTTACATAGGAGCAGTGACCATCCGTCGGGTTCGGAGCCCCATACGCAGTCGGGTTCGCTGAACTGTTGTATTAGACACACGTCTGGTAGCCAACGTTCACCTCTCAAATACATGGCACGTGGTGCTCTGCAGTTTCCATGTCCGTTATTCCTAATGGTGCCATTTGTCCACTCACGATACACTGTCACCACAGCAGCACGCGAACAGTTCACAAACTATGCTGTTTGAGAAATACCGCCGCCCTTGGTCCGAAAGCCAATAATCATCCCTTTTTGCAACTGAAAAACGGTGCATTTTTTGGAAACTAGCCTGAATGTATCTGATATAACAAGTTCCACTTACCTTGATTTATCCGGGAACTTTCGTCTATTGCAAGCTGCAAGAGTTCTCGGTAACTCATTGTTCCTTGTAGCAGGCGGCTTGATGTTTAAATTCAGGAACAATGGAAAAACGGGATTCCTCAAATAAGAGGGAATCTACCACGATGTTCAGAAGTTGCACTGGTGTTTAAGTGCTCTGAACAGATGATGTAGTAGTCGCTTTGTAGCACAAATTCGCTCTTTGAAAAACCAAGTGAAGTTTCAGCATCAGCATCAACTCGAGATATGGCACTGATGTGACCGCGCTTGGGGTCCTTAGAACTTCACGCCATTGTGATGTCACTGCTATAGATGCCACACCCTCCATTGTTCTGATGACATCACTGCCTGCAGTGATGTCATAATGCTTACGGTATGTCATAAACGGTCCCCTGCTCTGCATTATACCAATCACTGCAGCAAAGCCTCCAAATAAATAAATAAATAAATATATATTAAAAAAAATTATATTTACATATTGCAGCTGAAAATCTCTAATATTTGTTCAGTAAATGTTTCTCTATAATTGTTTAGTAAATGTTATAGCACACAATTCATCTAAGTAAAAGTCTTAGTAACAGATTACCACAATGGAGAGGTGGAAATGTAACTTTATTTTTCTAAAACTAGATGGTTCTGGAGTAAATAAGAATCCTTTATAACCTAAAGAGGTTGTCTGGTATAAGAAACCCATTGTAAATACCCTATTGGGGAATTCTAAGTTAAGAAAGGACAAGTCTCTTATTGATTTCACTGTGTAATGCTTAGTTTCTCCTGTGGTGGCGCTGCAGGGGAATTCAACACTTCTCAAGTTCCATCACAGATTAAATCTGATCGCTGGGGGTCACAATCAGCGACATTAAGCTGCACTATCTGGATGTACAAATTACACTGGATGAGGGCCGTATTGTGACAGACATTTACACCAAACCAACTGACTGAAAATAACTTTTTAATTTTAGCTTTCAACCCAAATCAGCACAAAAATAAAATTTCACAAAGCCAACTACATAGTGATAGAAAATGTCGCAGAACTTCGCGTATAAATGAGACGGATATGTGAGAGGCAGATAGATAGGGCGTGCTCTAGCAAAGTAAAAAATGAGCCCCCCATTACTTTTCTGCTCTCAAATGCCAAGATACAATCCCGTTAGTAAGGCCCCATGCACACGACCGTGCCCGCAATCACGGCCCGAGATTGCGGGCACGGCCGGCCGCTGACTGACAGCCGCATTTTCGGGCCGTGCTCCTATACAAAGTATAGGAGCACGGCCCGCAAAATGCGAAAGAACGGACATGTTCCATAATTCCTGGAACATTTCCGCGGCACTGACACCCTTCCGTAGTGCTACGGAAAGGTGTCAGTGTTCAATGAAAGTGAATGGCTCCGTTTTTGCGGACCGCAATTGCGGTCCGCAAAAACGGAGGTTTTTTGCTGTCGTGTGCATGTGGCCTAAGCGCTAAATATACACCTCCTGCAATGAACCATAATACAATTGTGGGGATCAGACCTTAACCCCTTCCCGCTCCTTGACGTACTATTACGTCATGGCAGCTGTATCGTTCGCGCTCCATGCCGTAATAGTACGTCTCGGGAGTAACGGCCGTTTCGGCCGTCCTCCCGACACATACAGGAGCTGTGACGCTGCTGTCTTGTTCAGCAGCTGTCACAGCTCCTACAGCGGGGACCGATCGCTGTGTCCCCGCTGATTAACCCCTTAAAAGCCGCGTTCTATAGAGATCGCGGCTTTTTAGGGGTTAAGCTGCCATCGCCGGCCTGCTACGCGATAGCGGCCGGCGATGGTGACTATGGCAACCGGACACCAAACAATGGCGTCCGGCGATGCCATAGACGGAAGCCTAGTGGGTCCTGACAACGTCAGGACCCACTATGCTTGCTGTCAGTGAGTAGCTGACAGTTCTAATACACTGCACTACGCATGTAGTGCAGTGTATTAGAATAGCGATCAGGGCCTCCTGCCCTCATGTCCCCTAGTGGGACAAAGTAATAAAGTAAAAAAAAAGTTAAAAAAAGTTGTGTAAAAATAAGAAAATAAAAGATTTAAAAGTATTAAAAGTAAAAATCCCCCTTTTTCCCTTGTCAGTCCTTTATTATTAATAAAAATATATAAACAAACAAATAAACTATACATAATTGGTATCGCCGCGTCCGTAACGGCCTGAACTACAAAATTATTTCATTATTTATCCCGCACGGTGAACGCCGTAAAAAAAATAAATAATAAACCGAACCACAATCACAATTGTTTGGTCACTTCACCTCCCAAAAAATGGAATAAAAAGAGATCAAAAAGTCGCATGTACCGAAAAATTGTACTGATCGAAACTACAGTTCGTTACGCAAAAAATAAGTCCTCGCACGGCTTTATTGATTGAAAAATAAAAACGTTATGGCTCTTAGAATAAGGTAACACAAAAAGTGAATGATTTTTTACAAAACATATTTTATTGTGCAAACGCCATAAGACATAAAAAAAACTATAAACATCTGGTATCGCCGTAATCGTATCGCCCCGCAGAATAAAGTGAATATGTCATTTATAGCGCACGGTGAACGCTGTAAAAAAAAACGAAAAAAAAAACAATCGTACAATTGCTGTTTTTTAGTCACCACGCCACTTAAAAATAGAATAAAAACTGATCAAAAAGCCGCATGCACCCCAAGAAAACTACAATGGATTCCTCAAGGGGTCTAGTTTCCAAATTGGGGTCACTTTTGGGGGGTTCCCAATGTTTTGGCACCACAAGACCTCTTCAAACCGGACATGGTGCCTAATAAAAAAGATGCTTCAAAATCCACTAGGTGCTCCTTTGCTTCGGAGGCCGGTGCTTCAGTCCATTACCGCACTAGGGCCACATGTGGGATATTTCTCAAAACTGCAGAATCTGGGCAATACGTATTAAGTTGCGTTTCTCTGATAAATCCTTTTGTGTTATAAAAAAAATCGTATATAGAGGATTTTCTGACAAAAAAAAAAATGTAAATTTCACCTCTACTTTGCTCTAAATTTCTGTGAAACACCTAAAGGGTTCATAAACTTTCTAAATGCTGTTGTGGATACTTTGAGGGGTCTAGTTTCTAAAATGGGGTGTTTGATAGGGGTTTCTAATATATGGGCCCCTCAAAGCAACTTCAGAACTGAACTGGAACCTAAAAAAAATAAATAAATGAGGCAATACTTCGCTTCTTACATTATACTGATAATGAGCCGTGCCCACCCCGAGATGACCCCAGTTTTGACCGTTTGTATAAACGGAGACCCCTATTAGACCGTTCCAGTGCCCGGTTTTCCCCAGTATACACCCCTGAGAAGTGTATTTCTATTGATGAGTCCCTGGTACATTTTAAAGGGAGGGTTCAATTCCGCCAGTACCTGCCGGGTAAGAGGGCAAGGTATGGCGTGAAGATGTATAAGCTGTGAGAGTGCATCAGGGTATACCTACAGGTTTAGGATATATGAAAGAAAGGCCACCCCCAAACCAGACTGCATCCTGGACTACAATAGGTACATGGGAGGGATGGACTTGTAAGATCAAGCCCTGAAGCCCTACAGCGCCATGCGGTGTGGTATAAGAAGCTGGCCGGGCACATCATACAGATGGCATTGTACAATGCGTACATGCTACGTCGATGTGCAGGCCAGACGGGAACTTTCCTGGAATTTCAAGAGGTGATTATCAAGAACCTAATCTTTAGGGACCAAGAAGGGGGGGCACCCAGTACTTCTGGAAGCGAGCCCACACGCATCGTACCAGGGCAACACTTTCCAGGAGAAGTTCCCCAAACTGGCAAGAAGGGAAAAAGTCAAAAGAGGTGCAAAGTCTGCTATAAGAGGGGGTAAGGGAGGACACAATATATCAATGTGACACGTGTCCCGAATAACCAGAGCTCTGTATGAAAGTGTTTTAAAATTGATCATACATCCCTTGGTTTATAATTTACCCCAATTTTACTTACCCTGATGCACTCCACACAGCTTATCCCCCCTCGTCTTTCCCCTCTGGGCCCTGCTGTGTGTCCAGGCAGCTGATAACAGCCACATGTAGGGTATTGCCATATCCGGGAGAACCCACATTACAGTTTATGGGGTGTAGGTCTCCGGTCAAAATGCTCACTACACATGTAGATGAATGCCTTAAGGGTGTAGTTTTTAAAACGGGGTCACTTCTTGGGGGTTTCAACTGTTCTGGTACCTCAGGGGCTTCTGCATACATGACTTCGCACTAGAAAATCCCCAGTAGGCCAAATGGTGGTCCTTTCCTTCTGAGCCCTCCCATGGGCCCAAATGGCAGTTTATCACAACAAATGGGGTATTGCGGCCCTCAGAACAAATTGCGCAACAGAATGGGGTATTTTGTTTCTTGTGAAAATAAGAAATTTTCAGCCAAAACTACATATTATTTGAAAAAAATAATTTTGTTTTCATTCCCAGCCCAATTCAAATAAGTTCTGTGAAAAAACTATGGGGTCAAAATGGTCACAACACCCATAAATGAAGTCCTTGAGGGGTGTAGTTTCCAAAATGGGGTCATTTGTGGTTGGTTTCTATTGCTTTGATACCTCTGGGGCTCTGCAAATGCGACATGGCACCCGAAAACCAAACCAGCAAAATCTGGACTCCAAAGAACACACAGCGCTCCTTTCCTTCTGAGCCCTCCCATGGGCCCAAACGGCAGTTTATCACCACAAATGGGGTATTGCCGCACTCAGGACAAATTGGGCAACAGAATGGAGTATTTTATTTCTTGTGAAAATCAGAATTTTTGAGCTAAAATTACATATTATTGGAAAAAATATATTTTTTTTTAATTCCCAGCCCAATTCAAATTAGTTCTGTGAAGAAACTATGGAGTCTAAATGGTCACATTACCCATAAATGAATTCCTTGAGGGGTGTAGTTTCCAAAATGGGGTCACTTCTGGTGGGTTTCCATTGCTTTGATACCTCTGGGGCTCTGCAAATGCGACATGGCATCCGAAAACCAAACCAGCAAAATCTGTACTCCAAAGAACACACAGCGCTCCTTCCTTTCTGAGGCCTCCCATGGGCCCAAACGGCAGTTTATTGCCACAAATGGGGTATTGATGCACTCAGGAGAAATTGGGCAACAAAATTGAGTATTTTGTTCCCTGTGAAAATAAGAAATTTTGGTAAAAAATTACATCTTATTGGAAAAAATGTCATTTTTTTAATGTCACAGCCCAATTGAAATAGGTGCTGTGAAAAAACTGTGTGGTCAAAATGCTAACAACAACCATAAATGAATTCCTTGAGGGGTGTAGTTTCCAAAATGGGGTCACTTTTGGTGGGTTTCCATTGCTTTGATACCTCTGAGGCTCTGCAAATGCGACATGGCACCCGAAAACCAATCCAACAAAATCTGGACTCCAACAAACATATAGCGCTCCTTTCCTTCTGAGCCCTCCCATGGGCCCAAACGGCAGTTTATCACCACAAATGGGGTATTGCCACACTAAGGACAAATTGGGCAACAAAATGGGGTATTTTGTTCCTTGTGAAAATAAGAAATTTTGATCACAAATGACATTTTATTGGAAAAAATGACATTTTTTTCATTTCAGAGTCCAATTCAAATACGTGCTGTGAAAAAACTGTGCGGTCAAAATGGTAACAACAACCCTAAATGAATTCCTTGAGGGGTGTAGTTTCCAAAATGGGGTCACTATTGGGGGATTCCTACTGTTTTGACACCTCAACACCTCTTCAAACCTGGCATGCTGCCTAAAATATATTCTAATAAAAAAGAGGACTCAAAATCCACTAGGTGCTTCTTTGCTTCTAGGGCTTGTGTTTTAGTCCACGAGCGCAGTAGGGCCACATGTGGGACATTTCTAAAAACTGCAGAATCTAGACAATACATATTTAGTAGTGTTTCTCTGATAAAACCTTCTGTGTTACAGAAAAAAAAATGAATAAAATTGAAATTCAGCAAGAAAAATGAAATTTGCAAATTTCACCTCCACTTTGCTTTAATTCCTGTGAAATGCCTGAAAGGTTAAAAAACTTTCTAACTGCTGTTTTGAATACTTTGAGGGGTCTAGTTTTTAAAATGGGGTGTTTTATCAGGGTTTCTAATACATAGGCCCCACAAAGCCACTTCAGAACTCAAGAGGTACCTTAAAAAAAAGGCTTTTGAAATTTTCTTAAAAATATGAGAAATTGCTGTTTATGTTCTAAGCCTTGTAACGTCCAAGAAAAATAAAAAAATGTTCAAAAAACGATGCCAATCTAAAGTAGACATATGGGAAATGTGAACTAGTAACTATTTTGGGTGGTATAACCGTCTGTTTTACAAGCAGATGCATTTAAATTCTGAAAAATGCAATTTTTTCAAAATTTTCTCTACATTTTGCAATTTTTCACCAATAAACACTGAATATATCGACCAAATTTTACCACGAACATGAAGCCCAATGTGTCACGAGAAAACAAACTCAGAATCGCTTGGGTAGGTTTAAGCATTCCGACGTTATTACCACATAAAGTGAAATATGTCAGATTTGAAAAATGGGCTCTGAGCCTTAAGGCCAAAACTAGGCTGCGTCCTTAAGGGGTTAACCACTTCCTGCCGCAGTCATTTTGAATTTTTTTATTTTTGTTCTTTCCTCCTCACCTTCCAAAAGCCACAACTTTTTTATTTTTCTGTTGATATATCCATATGAGGGCTTGATTTTTGCAGGACGAGTTGTCGTTTTTCATGGCACCATTTATTGTACTATTGAAATGGGAAACTGAAAGAACTTTCTTTGTGGGGTGAAATAGGAAAAAAATAGATTTCTCCATTGTTTTTTGGATTTAGTTTTTATGGAGATCACCGCGCGGTTTTGTTTCGCCATTATCTGAGAGCCATACGTTTTGTTTTCTTTCCGTCGCTGCAGCAGTGTGAGGGCTTGTTTTTTTGTGGCACGAGCTGTCGTTTTTATTGGTTCATGAGACTTTTTGATCATCTTTTATTCCATTGTTTGTGGGAGATGACTAAAAAACAGTGATTCAGCCCTCGACATTTTTTGTTTGTTTTAATGCATTCACCATGTGGGTTAAATAATGTTATATTGTTATAGCTCTGACTTTTACGGACGTGGCAATACAAGTTATGTTAATTTACTTTTTTTACATTGCTTTTTTTTAAACTTCTAATATTTTAACTTTACATATAAATATATATATAAACTTAATTTAACTGTATTTTACTTTCTTTACTTGCCCTCTAGGGGACTTAAACCAGCAATCATTGGATCTCTTGCAGGATATACTGCAATACTAATGTATTGCAGTATATCGTGTTCTTTACCTGCTCTTATTAAGCCTTGCCAGGGGTGCAAAGATGGCACACCTGAGGGCCTACATTAGTCCTCCAAGCTGCAATGACAACCATCGGCACCCCACAATCGCAGGGGGGCAATGGGCCGTCAGAGATGGCCACCCCCATCTTTCTAATGGCTTAGTTACCGCAGTTGCTATTGACCTCAGCATCTAAGGGGTTAAACGAGTGGGATCGTAGTAATCTACGATTTCGTTCGTCGCAGTGAACTGTCAGTTGTAACATACTACCATCACCAGCAAATTATGGAGTGAGCTCAGTCCGTGACCCCACTCCATACTTCCCTCCCGGCCTACACCGTAGATATACACGTTGGTTGTCGTGGAAGGGGCTAGGCAGCATTGAAGGGTTATGCTGCTATAAAGCAGATCTTCCCTTATAAAAACTAATGACGTTTTGACAACCAAAGGTGCCCCCCTGAGCATGTAGAAGCACACACCGTGCAAGAAGAGACAAAGTCCACAACATCCTTGGGCAGCGTGGGCCACCAAAAGTGACGAGCAATCAGGTCTCAGGTTTTACGAACACCAGGGTGCCCTTCCAATTTAGAACTGTGTCCCCATCAGAGAATTCTTCTCCTGCCTGCTAATCGAACAAAAGTCCTCCCCGGAGGGATGTCTCTAACCTGCAAAGGATTGGCAGTGATAATGCAGGACGGGTCTATGATAGTTTGAAGAGACTCCACCGTGTCATCCGTTTCAAATGACCTGGACAGGGCATCGGCCCTCACATTCTTGTCAGCGGGACGGTAGTGGAGCACAAATTGTAAACGGGTGAAGAACAGCGGCCACCTGGCTTGACAGGGATTTAGTCGTTGAGCGGACTGAAGGTAGGTGAGGTTCATGTGGTCGGTGTAGATTAGGATGGGGTGAGCTGTGCCCTGCAGCAGATGTCTCCACTTCTCCAGAGCCAATTTGATGGCCAGTAGCTCCTGATCCCCAACAGAGTAAATGCGCTCTGCAGAAGAAAAAAGTCTCGAGTAGTAGCCACATACTACTGCCTTTCCTTTGGGGCTCCTCTGGAACAGAAGTGCGCCTGCACCAACATAAGAGGCGTCCACCTCCAAAGAAAACTGTATATATACGTCATGATGATAGAGGATCGAGGCAGAAGTAAAGGCTTTTTTGAGACTAAAAAATGATGACTCTGCCTCTGGGGTCCACACCTTGGCGTTCACACCGTTCTTGGTAAGGGTGGAAATAGGCGATGTCAGTGATGAGACGTTTGGGATAAACTACCGGTAGAAATTGGCAAATCCCAGGAAACGCTGTATGGACCTCAGACCTTGAGGACGTGGCCACACCAGGACAGCTCTCACTTTCTCAGGATCCATCTTGAGACCTTGATCCGATATGATGTAGCCCAGGAAGTGCAGAGAACTCCTCTCAAAGGCGCACTTCTCCAGCTTGGCGTATAAATGATTCTCCCTTAATCGTAGTAGAACTTGACGGACATGCCTCCGATGAGTCGTCGGATCTGGGGAGAAAATCAAAATATCATCGAGATAAACAACAACACAGATATAGAGGAGATCTCGGAAGATATCATTAACGAGTTCCTGAAACACTGCAGGAGCGTTACACAGTCCGAAGGGCATCACTACATATTCGTAGTGCCCGTCACGGGTGTTAAATGCCGTCTTCCATTCATCACCCTGGCGGACCGGAGCGGAAGTGAGATGGGGACCAGCGCTCACAGAACCATGGCTGTGAGCGTCCGGAGGTGAGTGGAACTGACGGCCCGCGGCCATAGATGCTGCATGTGAGTAAACTCGCTAATATACATTCCCGTCCCCCTTGGTGCTGTTTCTGAGATTTTCATAGATTTTTATAGCGCTGATGAGGAACCGGAAGTCTAGTTGTACAGTCTTCTTTGGTGACGACACGACTCTTCGTCATGTGATCGGCCCCGCTGTACTCTATGTACTCGCTGTACTACTGCTCCTGCAGTATACGGAGCACAGCGCCGCTCTCTGAGAGGTTCCTCTGAGAGGTTCCTGTTGTTTCTCCTTTGCTTTATCCAATGCTAAAAACTAATAATGATTTTTTTTTTTTTTTTTAAATGCAAGCCCCTCAGTTGGAGTCAATGGGACCCAACACTAGAATTTCATCTGATTTGACAGATTATGGCACAATTTTCTATGGGGAACTTATGGTGGTTATTTTGATATTCCCATACTGTTTTTTGACACAGACCACCTACCTAATTATTGCTACAGACAAATCCACCTCTTCATGGTAAAGGTATTCTCTAATGTCAGTGCAGTCTTACAGCAGGATAATGCCCCGCCACACTGCAAAAATCGTTCAGGACTGATGTGAGGAACATGTCAAAGAGTTCAAGGTGTTGACCTGGCCTCCATATTCTTAATTCAATCGATCATCTGTGAGATGTGTTGGAAAAACAAATCCAATCCATGGAGACCCCTACTCACAACTTACAGGACTTAACCCCTTAATGACGAAGCCTAGGTTGGGCCTTAAGGCTCAGAGCCCATTTGTCTAATCTGACATTATCTAAGGGGAGACATTTCCTCAACCTGTTGCAGGAAAATTTTATGGGCCAGTTTGTGGAAGACCCAACTAGAGGTGAAGCTCTGTTGGATCTGGTCATTTCTAATAATGCAGAGCTTGTTGGGAGCGTCAATGTTCGTGAAAACCTCAGTAACAGTGATCACAATATAGTTAAATTTTACCTATACTGTAAAAAACAAACACAGGCTGGGAGGGCAAAAACATTTAATTTTAAGAAAGCCAATTTCCCCAGGATGCAGGAGCAATTCAGGATATAGACTGGGAAGAACTAATGTCAAATAATGGGACAAATGATAAATGGGAGATTTTCAAATCTACTTTGGGTCATTATAGTGCAAAACTTATTCCTATAGGTAACAAGTATAAACGACTAAAATTAAATCCCACATGGCTTACACCTTCTGTGAACGGGGCAATACATGACAAAAAAAGGGCATTTAAAAAATACAAATCTGAGGGTACATCTGAAGCCTTTGTAAAATATAAAGAGCTTAATAAAATCTGTAAAAATGTAATAAAATTAGCAAAAATACAAAATGAAAGGCAGGTGGCCAAGGATAGTAAAACAAATCCCCAAAAATTCTTCAAGCATATAAATGCTAAAAAGCCAAGGTCTGAACATGTAGGACCCCTAGATAGTGGTAATGGGGAGTTGGTCACAGGGGATCAAGAGAAGGCAGAGTTACTAAATGGGTTCTTTAGCTCTGTATATACAACTGAAGAAAGAGCAGCTGATGTAGCCGGTGCCAGTGCTGTTAATATATCAGTTGATATATTGAATTGGATGAATGCAGATATGGTCCAAGCTAAATTAAATAAAATAAATGTGCACAAGGCCCCGGGACCAGATGGGATACACGCTAGAATTCTTAAAGAGCTTAGTTCAGTTATTTCTGTCCCCCTTTTCATAATATTCAGAGAATCTCTAGTGACTGGAATAGTGCCAAGGGACTGGCGCAGGGCAATGTGGTGCCTATTTTCAAAAAGGGCTCTAGGTCTTCCCCTAGTAATTATAGACCAGTAAGCTTAACATCCATCGTGGGGAAAATGTTTGAGGGGCTATTGAGGGACTATATACAGGATTATTGTCACGGACACTGGGTTTGTGGACCCACTAGGCCGCTCCGCCTTAGCGGGGAGGCAGCTGACCAGCTCACAGTCTATGTGAAAGCAAGATAGAAGACAGTAATGCTTAGGTACCTGAAATAGTCCGGACGGTGACTGTGGCTTCAGCACGGATGGAGGCAGGTGCGGAAAGTGGCGCCAGATGTGGCGGGCAGTATCCGATGAGCAGATGGCACTTGACGTGGCAGATGGCACTTGACGTGGCAGATGACACTTGACGTGGCAGATGGCACTTGACGTGGCATATGACACTTGACATGGCAGATGGCACTTGGCGTGGCAGTTGACACTTGACGTGGCAGATGGCACTTGATGTGGCAGATGGCACTTGACGTGGCAGATGACACTTGACGTGGCAGATGGCACTTGACATGGCAGATGACACTTGACGTGGCAGATGGCACTTGACGTGGCAGATGACACTTGAACACGGGTAGGTACAGGAACAATGCGGAATACAGGAACGGTAACAGGGCACGGGTAACAGCTGCAACGGGAGACACTAAGGGACCATTTGCGAGACAGACAGGGAAAGACTAACAACGCTGAGGCAAGGATAAGAAGGGCTGGGGCATTCTTATAGGGCAGGAAATCATGTGGGTTAATGAACATTGTTTTCATGTGCGCGCGCTGGCCCTTTAAGAGCGGGCGCGAGCGTGCGCGCGGACCCTACGGGACCCGGCCGGACGGAGCGGAAGTGAGCGCTGGCATCTCCTAGGAGGGAGACGGAGGCCAGCGCTCACAGATCCATGGCTGCGGGCGTCGGGAGGTGAGTGAACCCGACGTCCCGCGGCCATGGGCGCTACAGTATCCCCCCTCTTACGCCCCCTCTTCTTGGGACCAGAGTGAGAGAGGAACTTTTTAATAAGAGTAGGGGCGCTGAGGTTCTCTTCTGGCTCCCAGGACCTCTCCTCAGGACCAAACCCTCTCCAGTCTACCAGATAGAAAGTCCTTCCTCCAACCCTCTTGCGGTCCAGGATCTCCTTTACCTCGAATATATCAGAAGGACCGCTGGAAGCAACTGTGGAACTAGAGGTCTTGCTGTAGCGGTTCAGGACCACTGGTTTCAGGAGGGACACATGGAAGGAGTTAGGGATTCTGAGGGTAGGGGGCAGCCGCAGCTTATAGGAAACAGGGTTAATTTGTTGCAGGATCTCGAAGGGACCAAGGAACCTGGGAGCAAACTTGTATGAAGGCACCCTCAAGCGAATGTTCCGAGAGGACAGCCAGACTTTAGTCCCAGGAAGATACTGAGGCGGCTCTCTTCTTTTGGTATCTGCCTTACGCTTCATGCGATCTACCGCCTGCAAAATAGAGGACCGGGTCTGTTGCCAGATTTGCAGGAAGTCCCCATATGCAGAGTCAGCAGCGGGTACCTGAGATGAAGTCGACACTGGAAGAGGAACTCTGGGATGTTGACTGTACACGATGTGAAACGGAGTGGAGGTGATGGACTCACTTGTGTGGTTATTATAAGAAAACTCCACCCATGGTAGAAGCTGTACCCAGTTATCGTGCTGTGAAGAGATGAAGTGGCGGAGATAATTTTCCATGATCTGGTTGATCCTCTCAACTTGCCCATTGGACTGGGGGTGATAGGCAGAGGAAAAGTCCAAACTCACATCCAGGAGTTTACAGAGGGCTCTCCAGAACTTGGAGGTAAACTGAACCCCCCGGTCGGACACAATGTGAAGAGGCAAGCCATGCAAGCGGAAGATGTGCTGAATGAAGAAGCTTGCCAGTCGAGGAGCAGAGGGTACGGTAGTGGAGCAGAAATTGGAAACGGGTGAAGAACAGTGACCACCTGGCTTGACGAGGATTCAGTCTTTGAGCGGACTGAAGGTAAGTGAGATTCTTGTGGTCGGTGAAGATCAGAATGGGGTGAGCAGCGCCCTCCAGAAGATGTCTCCACTCCTCCAGGGCCAATTTGATAGCCAGTAGCTCCCGATCTCCAATGGAATAATTGCGCTCAGCAGAGGAAAACAGTCTTGAGTAGTAGCCACACACTACTGCCTTTCCTTTGGAGCTCCTCTGGAACAGAAGTGCGCCTGCACCAACAGAGGAAGCGTCCACTTCCAGTGAGAACTGCCGAGATATGTCAGGTTGATGGAGGATCGAAGCTGAAGTGAAGGCTTTCTTGAGGCTAATGAATGCGGACTCTGCCTCCGGAGTCCACACCTTGGTGTTCACACCCTTCTTGGTAAGGGTAGAGATGGGGGCCGTCAGAGAAGAAAAGTTCGGAATAAACTGCCGGTAGAAATTGCCGAAACCAAGGAACCGCTGTATGGCCCTTAGGCCTTGAGGACGTGGCCATCGCAGGACAGACTTTAACTTCTCAGGGTCCATCTTAAGGCCTTGATCCGAGATGACATAGCCCAGGAAGGGCAGAGACCTCTTTTCAAAGGTGCATTTCTCTAACTTGGCATACAAGCGATTCTCTCTTAGTCGCAGAAGAACTTGACGAACGTGCCTCCGATGGGTCATCAGATCTGGGGAGAAGATTAGAATATCATCGAGATAAACTACAACACACGTATAGAGGAGATCTCGGAAGATGTCATTAACGAACTCCTGAAATACTGCGGGAGCGTTACACAGTCCGAAGGGCATCACTCGGTATTCGTAGTGCCCATCGCAGGTGTTAAATGGCGTCTTCCATTCGTCACCTCGGCGAATCCGGATTAGATTATAGGCCCCTCACAGATCTAGCTTGGAAAAAAATTTGGCTCCTCGTATGCGATCAAACAGCTCGGAAATGAGTGGCAACGGGTACTTATTCTTGACCGTGATCTGATTGAGACCACGGTAATCAATGCAGGGTCGGAGAGATCCATCTTTCTTTTTAACAAAGAAGAATCCTGCCCCGGCCGGGGAGGAAGATTTTCGAATAAAACCCCTCTCCAAGTTCTCCTTGATATAGGCTGACATCGATAAAGTCTCTGGCAAGGAGAGAGTATATACTCGTCCACGGGGAAGAGAAGCATTGGGAACCAGTTCAATGGGACAGTCATAATTCCGATGTGGAGGCAACGTCTCAGCCTCTCGTTTGCAGAAGACATCCGCAAAACTGGCATACTGAGAAGGTAGATTGGAGAGTGACTGCGGCAGAGGGGGCACAAGAGGAAAGACTTGTGACAGGCAATGGCTATGGCATCTGGAACCCCATTGAAGAACTTCTCCAGAACTCCAGTCGAGTGTCGGGGCGTGTAGACGGAGCCATGGCAGACCCAGCAGGATAGGATTGATAGCCTTGGGTTGTACCAGGAAGGAGATCTGTTCTGAGTGAAGAGCTCCGACCCGTAATGTCACCGGCTCAGTGATGAGCATGATTGGATCAGGCAGCAGTAGACCATTCACAGAGGTAACAGCCAGGGGTCTCTCCAGACGGACTGTGGGTAGTTGAAACCGATCCACTAGATCTTGGTGGATAAAATTAGCAGCCGCTCCAGAGTCAAGATAGGCGGAGGAAGGATGTGATGCCTGTCCGGTGACGATGGCCACAGGTATCGATAATTTGGAAGAGGTTTTAACGTTTGGAGACGTTCCACCTAGAGTTGCCTCTCCAACCAACCCTAGGTACTGGAGTTTCCCGGTTTCTGTGGGCATTGACGCACAAAATGACCCTTGAGGCCGCAATACATGCAAAGTCCAGAGGAGCGTCTGCGCTGCTTCTCCTGTTCAGATAACCGGACTTTGTCTACCTGCATGGGTTCCTCAGGTAGCGCACTAGGGGTGGACAATTGTGGTCTCTGGGCAGGGGGTGCTGGTCTGTGGGCCCGGCTCTCCTGACGAACCTCTTGAGAGCGCTCCCAGATTCTCATATCAACCCGGGTTGCTAACAGGATGAGGGCATCCAAGGTAGAAGGAAGGTCGCGGGCTGCCAGTTCGTCCTTGATGTGAGAGGACAGTTCCTGCCAGAAGGTCGCCACCAGTGCTTCATTGTTCCATGCCAGCTCGGCTGCTAGGGTACGGAAGGAGATCGAATACTCCTCTACTGTGGAGCCTTCTTGCTTGAGGGTCAACAGAGTGGCTGCGGCAGAGGATGTTCGACCCGGCTCCTCGAACACGGCACAAAAGGACTGCAGGAACAAGGCTAGGTCCGCGGATACAGGTCCTTGTTGCTCCAAAATTGGGTTTGCCCATGCGAGGGCCTTGCCAGCGAGGAGGGAGATAATGAACGCTACTTTAGACTCCACGGAGGAGAAGAGATGAGGCCGTAGCCTAAAATGCACCGTGCATTGATTGAGAAATCCTCTGCATGCTCTGGGGTCACCGTCATAGCGAGGAGGAAGAGGCACAGGAACTGAGGATCCGGGACAAACAGGGGGAGCAACAAGCAGTGGCACGGCAACAGCTTCTGGAGGAAGAACCGGGGGTCGAACAGCGAGTAGAATCCAGGCGGACCAGAATAGGAGTTGATCCTGACGAGTGCGTAGGTCATGCATCTCTGTCTGAATCTTCTGTACTGGGGTCTTGGGCTGGCCAGCGGGTTCCATGGCCTGAGCGTACTGTCACGGACACTGGGTTTGTGGACCCACTAGGCCGCTCCGCCGTAGCGGGGAGGCAGCTGACCAGGTCACAGTCTATGTGAAAGCAAGATAGAAGACAGTAATTCTTAGGTACCTGAAATAGTCCGGACGGTGACTGTGGCTTCAGCACGGATGGAGGCAGGTGCCGAAAGTGGCGCCAGACGTGGCGGGCAGTATCCGATGAGCAGCTGGCACTTGACGTGGCAGATGACACTTGACGTGGCAGATGGCACTTGACGTGGCAGATGACACTTGACGTGGCAGATGGCACTTGACGTGGCAGATGGCACTTGACGTGGCAGATGACACTTGACGTGGCAGATGGCACTTGACGTGGCAGATGGCACTTGACGTGGCAGATGGCACTTGACGTGGCAGATGACACTTGACGTGGCAGATGGCACTTGACGTGGCAGATGACACTTGAACACGGGTAGGCACAGGAACAATGCGGAATACAGGAACGGTAACAGGGCACGGGTAACAGCTGGAACGGGAGACACTAAGGGACCATTTGCGAGACAGACAGGGAAAGACTAACAACGCTCAGGCAAGGATCAGAAGGGCTGGGGCATTCTTATAGGGCAGGAAATCATGTGGGTTAATGAACATTGTTTTCATGTGCGCGCGCTGGCCCTTTAAGAGCGGGCGCGAGCGTGCGCACCCTACGGGACCCGGCCGGACGGAGCGGAAGTGAGCGCTGGCATCTCCTAGGAGGGAGATGGAGGCCAGCGCTCACAGATCCATGGCTGCGGGCGTCGGGAGGTGAGTGAACCCGACGTCCCGCGGCCATGGGCGCTACAATTATGTGACAAAAAATAGTATTATAAGTGACAGCCAGCACGGTTTTACTAAGGGCAGAAATTGTCAAACTAACCTAATCTGTTTTTATGAAGAGGTGAGCAGAAGCCTAGACACAGGGGCCGCTGTGGATTTAGTGTTTTTGGACTTTGCAAAGGCATTTGACACTGTCCCTCATAGACGTCTAATAGGTAAATTAAGGACTATAGGTTTAGAAAATATAGTTTGTAATTGGATTGAGAATTGGCTCAAGGACCGTATCCAGAGAGTTGTGGTCAATGATTCCTACTCTGAATGGTCCCCGGTTATAAGTGGTGTACCCCAGGGTTCAGTGCTGGGACCACTATTATTCAACTTATTTATTAATGATATAGAGGATGGGATTAATAGCACTATTTCTATTTTTGCAGATGACACCAAGCTATGTAATATAGTTCAGTCTATGGAAGATGTTCATGAATTGCAAGCAGATTTAAACAAACTAAGTGTTTGGGCGTCCACTTGTCAGATGAAGTTTAATGTAGATAAATGTAAAGTTATGCATCTGGGTACGAACAACCTGCATGCATCATATGTCCTAGGGGGAGCTACACTGGGGGAGTCACTTGTTGAGAAGGATCTGGGTGTACTTGTAAATCATAAACTAAATAACAGCATGCGTTGTCAATCAGCTGCTTCAAAGGCCAGCAGGATATTGTCGTGTATTAACAGGTTCCCGAACGCTGGCCGTATTTATACGGCCAGCGGTCAGGGTCTCTGAAGTCCGCCGTATAGACTATTTTCGGCGGCACTTTAGAGACTGTGCACGCGCGATCGCGTGCACACAGCTCTATGCCCTGGCTGTTGCTAACAGCCATGGGCACTGGGCAGAATGTCAGGGGCGAATCTTTTGGCCCCTGAACATGTGATCGCTGTGACAACCAATCACAGCGATCACATGCATTTCTGCATAGAAAACAGTGTGCACGCTACCAACAGCTCTGGGCACTGGGCAGAGTATCAGGGACCAATCTGATGGTCCCTGAACATGTGGTCGCTGTGAAAACCTATCACAGCGACCACATTTGTTTTATTTTGACTTTTCTGGCAGTAAATCTCCTGCCTCTTTTCTTCTCCTCAAACATTGTTTCAGTTTGAGGAGAAGAAGAGACTCGGGAGAATTGCTGCCAGAAGATTACAGTGAAAAAATACACTCATAAAACATTCTCTGTATAGATAGATTTCTATCTATCTATACAATCTATCTATCCATCTATCTTTTTTTCTATATATCTACCTTTCTTTTATTCTATTAGAATAGGCAGGTAGGGAGTATATAATTATATATATATCCACATATATATAATATAGCGGTTTATTTTTTTGTTAGCGGTAGTGTAGATATATATACCAGTTAGTTTGTGTGTTTTATAAAAAAAAAATAATAAATGTGTTTAGTTAGTGTTAGTTACGTTATGGCGAGGAAGTTGTTTAGCGCCGAGGAGGCATACGCCATGCTGTGGTCTGAGTCGGAGACCGCATCAGAGATGGCGTCCGAGATGGAACCTGTTTTAGGTAGTGACGATGACAGCGTCACTTCAGGTTCATCTTCAGGGGACGTTGTCCCTGATGCAGTTGAAACTGCAGAACATGAAAGCGCAGGGCCAAGTAGCGCTGTAGCACGGGACAGCCTGGTCCCTACAGTCCAGGCTCTTGTATGGGCACCTGCCCCATCTTTTGGGCCTAGAATCCACGGATTTACTGCCACTCCTGGCATAACCGTGGACAATACAAATTTTGTCCAAATGGATTACTTCCATTTATTTATAATGGACGACATCCTAAATCAGATATTCCACGAAACAAATTAATATGCCACGCAATATATAAGGCAGAAACCTTCATCCACCCATGCCAGAGATTGGACGCCCACCAATTTGCAGGAATTAAAAAAAAAATTGGGAAATATGGGTATTGTCAAAAAGCCCTCCATTAGGTCTTACTGGTCAACAAGACCCGCCCAAGCCACCCCAGTATATTCTGCAGTAATGCCCAGGTCTCGTTATGAGACAATAATGAGGTTCCTCCACTTCAATGACAACGCACAGGCCCCCCCAAGTACCGATGCAAACCGGGATCGGTTGTTCAAAATAAGACCACTGATAAATTCCCTGAATAATTTATTTCTGCAACTCTACACCCCTGAGCAGAATGTAAGCGTGGACGAATCCCTCCTCAACTTTCATGGCAGACTTAGCTTTCGCCAATATCTACCTTCCAAAAGGGCAAGATATGGCGTTAAGCTCTACAATTGTGTGAAAGCGGGTCAGGATATACCACCGCCTTCAGGATTTATGAAGGGCGGGACCGCACAATAAATGTTCCTGGATGCCCCCCTGATCTTTCCACCAGCAGTAAGATTGTGTGGGAGATAATGCAGCCTCTGCTTCACAAGGGGTACCACCTGTACTGTGATCATTTTTATTCAAGTCAGGAATCCCTGATCGCTATTCTAATACACTGCACTACATGCGTAGTGCAGTGTAAAAGTGCTGTCAGTTACTCACTGACAGCAAACCTAAGGGTATGTTCACACGGCCAAATTTCAGACATATACGAGGCGTATTATGCCTCGTTTTACGTCTGAAAATACGGCTCCAATACGTCGGCAAACATCTGCCCATTCATTTGAATGGGTTTGCCGACGTACTGTGCAGACGACCTGTTATTTACGCGTCGTCGTTTGACAGCTGTCAAACGACGACGCGTAAAAATACAGCCTCGTCAAAAGAAGTGCAGGACACTTCTTTCGACGTTTTTGGAGCTGTTTTCTCATAGACTCCAATGAAAACAGCTCCAAAAACGGACGTAAAAAACGCCACGAAAACGGCGCGAAAAACGCCGCGAAAAATGCGAGTTGGTAAAAAAACGTCTGAAAAGCAGGGTCTGTTTTCCCTTGAAAACAGCTCTGGATTTTCAGACGTTTTTGTTGACTACGTGTGAACATACCCTAAGGCAGGACAAACTAGGCTTCCGTAGATGACAAACTCGGAGGCCATTTTTAGGCCTCCTGTTGCCATAACATGATGGAATAGAACGTCAAGGAGCAGGAAGGGGTTAAAGGATCTGCTAACGTCTTGGTGCCAGATACCACAGGACACTTTTAAAGATCTTCTGAAATCCATGTCCCAACGGGTCAGAGCTATTATGGCAGCACGAGGAGGACTACACAAGGCAGGTGGTTTTAATGTTATGTCTGGATGGTGTATATGTTAGTAATTAATTTCTATTCATTTGTACATTGATGGAAATTAGGGTATGTTCACACGCAAACTCAAAAATATCTGAAAATACAGAGCTGTTTTCAAGGTTTGCAGCGTTTTTTACGGCCATTTTTGGAGCTGTTTTAAATATTGTCTAGGAAAAACGGCTCCAAAAGCGGCCCAAGAAGTGACTTGCACTTCTTTTGTGAACATACCCTAAAAAAAAGAGTAATTTTCCTGTGCTTTTTATTTTTACAATTTATATCAATCACCCTAAATATTGTAATCTTGGGGCCTACATTGCTCCTAATGTGATACCCTGGAAAATTGCTGTTTATTTACGGTCATTGTACTGTTGCTTTAGTATGCAGGTTTTAATGTGCTTTATTCTGTAATCATGGTTGGTACTGAATTCACTTCCCTATATGACTCAGCAGAAACATAAATGGGCTGCTTCACCTTTAAGATGTATTCTCCAGACAGAGGGGAGGGGTGTAGCTAGCTGGGGACACAGGAACAAACCTCACCCAGTGCAGTGTGTGGAGCAGCGCAGTGCAGAAGTGAGAAGTGTGCAGCAGCGTGCAGGCAGGGGAGAGCAGACAAGTCAGTGTCTAAAGTTGGATTCAGTGAGATGCTGCAGCAGACATGTGGAACTGAGAGGAATTCTGTGAGAGGATCAGCTACAGCCATGTGGAAGTGAAAGGAGTGCAGGTCAGTGTCTGTTGCATGTGGCACAGAAGCCAGACAAGGAGCTTGGACACTACTGAGAGTGCCTTTAGAGCAAAGCAAGGAGCTTGCACACAGCCTAGAATCCCCAAGGGACACCATTCCTCTGTGATAGTGCAACTGGATTGGGACAGTCAGCAGCGCACCTTCCAGCACAGTATAGAGAAGAAAGAGGAGCAGAGCTCACAGCACACTTGGAGGAATTACAGACAGAGTCAGGGAGGTGAAGCAGGTACCACCATTTGCAATACCCTGTGATATGTTTATACTACTTAAAGGCATTGCCTCTGTAACAAAAGTAACCACCAAGCATATTGCGCCCAGTAAAACTACTGTGAAAGTTTATTGAACCCTGTCTCCTGGAACATCCTTATTCGGGGTACACCACATAACATCCCAGGGGACAGAGAACAGTGTATCCTACAAGCACCACTTATTTCAAGATAGAAGGGAGTCCCAGGCATAAAATAAGATAAGATAACTTTATTAATCCCCGAAGGGAAATTCCAGTATCACATAAATGGATTCTGGGAAACGGCATCAGGGATCTTTTATTATTAGGTCTCTGTGCAGATGGAGATTCTGGCGTCCAAGGTGAAGATGATGAAGAAGACTAGGTGGTACTGTAGACAAAACAAAAAATAATCAGACCAGACGATAATCACTCAGCAATATACTGGTGCCGAAGCTCCAGCCATGATTTCACAAAAATACTATAGATGTCAGTGATCATACCTGTACTGCTGGTGTTTCTTCTGTACCACAGCTGTTGGTACTTCTCTCCTCCTCTTTCTTTGAAAGGCATGGACGCGGCACAAGGGACAGCGTGGATTTGTCGGGATCCAATGTGCAATACAAGGCAGATGGAATAGGTGAGAACATGGCAGAACGGTGACTTGCTCTCCAATCTCATAGTCCTCTAGGCATATAGTGCAGGACTGGATGTCTTCGTTTTCAGTAAAGTTTCGAGATGGGAGTCTATCAATCTGCCTGCCTCTCCTGCCTCGCCGACGTTGTCTTCTCTGCACAGGTCTGCTGTCTGTGGTCTCTGTTGTCGACTGTTGGTTGGGAAGCAGCTGACTGGTGCTTGGTGTTGGCTCCACCAGCCTGTTAGATGTTTGCTGAGGAGATCTGCTTCCTTCTCTGGACGGCTGCAGGTTTGGTAGCAGCTCACTGGTGCTGGGGTCTTGTGTTGGTTCCTCCAGCCTTTCGGATCTCTCCTGAGTAGTTGATGGAGTAGACCCAGGCTGGGATTCTCCAGGAATTCTGAGCTCGGTCTCACTATTAATATGACGGCCACTTGTCGTTTCAGACTGTTCTATTGGCTCAGGTCGTAATGGGGACCGGCTTCTGTCCGCTCCTTCTTGCTGCAACCTACGGCGCGGAGGAACTTGACCACGTCTTCGTCTCCTGTCGGGGACATTGTCATGGTCTTCATCCTGCTCCACACTCTGACGCCTTCTATGTCCAGATCTTAATCTTCCATCAGCAATGCCTAGATGTGAAACAATGTGTATAACATATATTAATTATGTACAGAAAAAATGGGAAAAAAGATCAATACCAGACATTTCCTATGGACTCGCGTGGCCTTCTTTCTAGAGGAAAGCTCCCATGTTTTTCTAATCTTGGACAACCGTTTTGATACTATGAATATATACACAGTCGAGTCACAGACCCCTGAACGGTAAATCCCTCTAGTTGTTCTGAGACTGTTTGGGGATGTGACTAATGAACCTCTCAGTCTCAGCACAATTAGACAGATTTACCGTTCAGGGGTCTGGGAAAGCTGGGTGACCACCATTACCCCTCCTACTGGAGTGTGAGAGGTTCATTAGTCACATCCCTAAATACTCCAGTATGAGGGGTAATGGTGGTCACCCAGCTTTCCCAGACGCAGATATAACCAGGAAAGGGCTGGATGGACGGGCTGAGGGTGCACAGGGTTTTTGGTGACCCCTTCTGTCATGTGATCGGACCTAGGTTACCGGTTCATCAGACGGGGTTCATGTGACTATAAGGGCATGACCACACGTGGCGGATTTCCTCCGCAACTGTCCGCATCAATGCCGCACAGAATCTGCGTTGCAGATTCTGCTGCGGATCTGCACAAAATGTGCAGTAAATTGATGCGGACTAGCTGCTGCGGACTGCGGGAAAAGTGCTTCCCTTCTCCCTATCAGTGCAGGATAGAGAGAAGGGACAGCACTTTCCCTAGTGAAAGTAAACAAATTTCATACTTACCGGCCGTTGTCTTGGTGACGCGTCCCTCTTTCGGCATCCAGCCCGACCTCCCTGGATGACGCGGCAGTCCATGTGACCGCTGCAGCCTGTGCTTGGCCTGTGATTGGCTGCAGCCCTCACTTGGACTGAAACGTCATCCTGGGAGGCCGGACTGGAAACAGAAGCAGGGAGTTCTCGGTAAGTATGAACTTATATTTTTTTACAGGTTGCTGTATATTGTGATCGGTAGTCACTATCCAGGGTGCAGAAACAGTTACTGCCGATCGCTTAACTCTTTCAGCACCCTGGACAGTGACTATTTACAGACGTCTCCTAGCAACGCTCCCGTCATTACGGGAGCCCCATTGACTTCCTCAGTCTGGCTGTAGACCTAGAAATACATAGGTCCAGCCAGAATGAAGAAATGTCATGGCAAAAAAGCAAGACGGATCCGCAGCACACATAACATGTACATGACATCTGCGGACTTCATTGCGGAACTTAGAATCTCCATTGAAGTCAATGGAGAAATTCCGCCATGAGTCCGCCACTGCTCCGCAACAGACAGAGCATGCTGCGGACACCAAATTCCGCTCCGCAGCCTATGCTCCGCAGCGGAATGTTACGCATCGTCTAAACGAACACTTCTAAATAGAAGTGGAAGTCAATGCAGAAACGGCCCCGCTGCGGATTAACGCTGCGGAGTGTCCGCAGCGGAATTTAAGTGAAATTCCGCCACGTGTGAACCTAACTCTGTTCATAACAAGAGACAGTGCACTCAGGACAAGCCCTGCCCTCATGCCATAGTTGTGTGGTTCTGTCTGCGGTGATGGCGGTGGGTGGCTCTGACACCCGCTTCCCCCGTCGGGTCATCTCAGGACAGAAGGGGTGTCCGGATTGGAGACACAGCGCCGCACCTGTCCTCAGGTTGTGTCTGGTATTGCAGTTCACCTCCATTGAAGTGAATAGGACAGAGCTGTAATACCACACACGACCTGAGGACAGGTGCGGCGCCATGTTTTCCTGGACGACCCCTTTAAGACTTTTCCCGTGTGTGTGTGTGTGTGTGTGGCAGAGTGGAGTGTGCACGGGCGCCGCTGATACTTCATAGCCGCTTATCAGCTGTTTTGAAGAATCAGCGGCGAGAACACACACACACACACATCCCCCAAACACACAAAATCAAGTGTAATCAAGCGTTTTTTATGTGTTTTTTTTGCACGTAAAATGTGCAACAAAAAAAAACATGTCAAATACACGGCGTGTGAACCGGTCAACTGAAAAGTCATTCACTTCACTTTCATCATTCTAAGGCTGGGTTCACACGACCTATTTTCGTAAACGAGGCGTTTTACGCCTCGATTTACGCCTGAAAAGACGGCTCCAATACGTCGGCAAACATCTGACCATTCATTTGAATGGGTTTGCCGACGTACTGTGCCGACGACCTGTAATTTTACGCGTCGCTGTCAAAAGACGGCACGTAAAATAACAGACTCGGCAAAGAAGTGCAGGACACTTATATACATTATATGCAGGACACTTATATACATTATATGCAGGACACTTATATACATTATGTGCAGGACACTTATATACATTATGTGCAGGACACTTATATACATTATATGCAGGACACTTATATACATTATATGCAGCACACTTATATACATTATATGCAGGACACTTCTATACATTATATGCAGGACACTTATATACATTATATGCAGGACACTTATATACATTATATGCAGGACACTTATATACATTATATGCAGGACACTTATATACATTATATGCGGGACACTTATATACATTATATGCAGGACACTTATATACATTATATGCAGGGCACTTATATACATTATATGCAGGATACTTATATACATTATATGCAGGGCACTTATATACATTATATGCAGGACACTTATATACATTATATGCAGGACACTTATATACATTATGTGCAGGACACTTATATACATTATATGCAGGGCACTTATATACATTATATGCAGGACACTTCTATACATTATATGCAGGACACTTATATACATTATATGCAGGACACTTATATACATTATATGCAGGACACTTATATACATTATATGCAGGACACTTATATACATTATATGCAGGACACTTATATACATTATATGCGGGACACTTATATACATTATATGCAGGACACTTATATACATTATATGCAGGACACTTATATACATTATATGCGGGACACTTATATACATTATATGCAGGACACTTATATACATTATATGCAGGGCACTTATATACATTATATGCAGGATACTTATATACATTATATGCAGGGCACTTATATACATTATGTGCAGGACACTTATATACATTATATGCAGGTCACTTATATACATTATATGCAGGACACTTATATACATTATATGCAGGACACTTCTATACATTATGTGCAGGACACTTATATACATTATATGCAGGACACTTATATACATTATATGCAGGACACTTATATACATTATATGCAGGACACTTCTATACATTATATGCAGGACACTTATATACATTATGTGCAGGACACTTATATACATTATATGCAGGACACTTATATACATTATATGCAGGACACTTATATACATTATATGCAGGACACTTATATACATTATATGCGGGACACTTATATACATTATATGCAGGACACTTATATACATTATATGCAGGACACTTATATACATTATATGCGGGACACTTATATACATTATATGCAGGACACTTATATACATTATATGCAGGGCACTTATATACATTATATGCAGGATACTTATATACATTATATGCAGGGCACTTATATACATTATGTGCAGGACACTTATATACATTATATGCGGGACACTTATATACATTATATGCAGGACACTTATATACATTATATGCAGGACACTTATATACATTATATGCAGGACACTTATATACATTATATGCGGGACACTTATATACATTATATGCAGGACACTTATATACATTATATGCAGGACACTTATATACATTATATGCAGGACACTTATATATATTATATGCAGGACACTTATATACATTATATGCAGGACACTTATATACATTATATGCGGGACACTTATATACATTATATGCGGGACACTTATATACATTATATGCAGGACACTTATATACATTATATGCAGGACACTTATATACATTATATGCAGGACACTTATATACATTATATGCAGGACACTTATATACATTATATGCAGGACACTTATATACATTATATGCAGGACACTTATATACATTATATGCAGGACACTTATATACATTATATGCAGGACACTTATATACATTATATGCAGGACACTTATATACATTATATTCAGGACACTTATATACATTATATGCAGGGCACTTATATACATTATATGCAGGACACTTATATACATTATATGCAGGGCACTTATATACATTATATGCAGGACACTTATATACATTATGTGCAGGACACTTATATACATTATATGCAGGACACTTATATACATTATGTGCAGGACACTTATATACATTATATGCAGGACACTTATATACATTATATGCAGGACACTTATATACATTATATGCAGGACACTTATATACATTATATGCAGGACACTTATATACATTATATGCGGGAGACTTATATACATTATATGCAGGACACTTATATACATTATATGCGGGACACTTATATACATTATATGCAGGACACTTATATACATTATATGCAGGACACTTATATACATTATATGCAGGACACTTATATACATTATATGCAGGACACTTATATACATTATATGCAGGACACTTATATACAGGACACTTATATACATTATATGCAGGACACTTATATACATTATATGCAGGACACTTATATACATTATATGCAGGACACTTATATACATTATATGCAGGACACTTATATACATTATATGCGGGACACTTATATACATTATATGCAGGACACTTATATACATTATATGCAGGACACTTATATACAGGACACTTCTTGGGACGTAATTTGAGGCGTTTTTAATTGAATTCAATGAAGAACAGCTCCAAATTACGGCCGTAATTGACGCCTTGCAAAACGCGAGTACGAGCAATTACGTCTGAAATGACGGAGCGGTTTTCTCCTGAAAACAGCTCCGTCATTTCAGACGTAAATGCAGTTAGCGTGTGCACACCCTAGGAGTATGTTCACACACAATGTTTTCAGCTGAAAAATCGGAAGCAGAACGCCTACAAGCATCTGCCCATTGGTTTCAATGGGAAATACGGCGTTCTGTTGCGACAGGGCGTTTTTTACGTGGTAGTTTTCCAAAAACGGCACGTAAAAAGACGCCCGACCAAAATGAAGTGCACATCACTTCTTGGGACGTTTTTTGAGCCGTTTTTCATTGACTTTATAGAAAAACAGCTCCAAAAACGGCCGTTAAAAAACGCGAGTTTGATTAAAAAATGGCTGAAAATCAGGAGCTGTTTTCCCTTTGTTTAGTAAGCGTGTGAACATACACTTAGCCTTTTGGTGTGTCCTATAAGGCCTCATTCTCACGAGCGTGGCGTTTTTGTGCACGCAAAAACGCGCCGTTTTGTGTGCGCAAAAGCCACTTAACAGCTCCGTGGTGCAGCAGCATATGATGCGCGGCTGCGTGCTTTTCACGCAGCCGCCATCATTATGACACTCCATTTGGATGTTTGTAAACAGAAAAGCACGTGGTGCTTTTCTGTTTTCATTCATCCTTTTGACAGCTGTTGCACAAATCACGCTGTTCGCACGGAAGTGCTTCCGTGCGACATGCGTGGTTTTCACCCACCCATTGACTTCAATGGGTGCGTGATGCGCGAAAAACGGCCAAAGAACGGACATGTTGTGACTTTTTTTCAGCGGACTCACGCTGAGTAAAAATCACGGACATGTCTGCACGGCCCCATAGACTAATATAGGTCCGTGCAACGCGCGTGCAAATCACGCGCGTTGCACGGACGTAATTCACGTTCGTCTGAATAAAGCCTAACTTCTTCCAGCTGCAGAATCACACCCAATATGGCTGCCAGACACTGCTTAGCAATTTGAAGACACCTTTACCTGGCTTGTGAGAGGGGGGGTGAGGTTCCCTCCCACATTTACAGCAGCTGTGAGTCAGGTTGCTTTGCCTTATTCACCTTGCTGTAATTCTGGGAAGTGCTCCCTCTGGTGGCCAACATTGGAAAACATGTCAAATTATTATTTAATTTTTAATACTTTCCACCATACGGAAAAAAAAAAAAAATACAGCAAAAAACTTAAAAAATATAATAGAAATAAGTAACGACACTTAAAAAAAAAAAGGTTTCATTTGCGACACATTCCCTTTAAGGATGGAAGGCAGAGTCACAATAGGTTCAGTTACATATAAGAGGAGGTCATCTGCATACAAAGCAAGTTTACTATGCATTGATCTCACGTTTATTCCTTTTATGGAAGAGTTGTTCCGCAATGCACTAGCCAAATATTCCATGGTGAGCACGTATAAGATAGGGGATAATGGGCATCCCTGTCTGGTACCATTTGAAATATGCAGTGGATCTGATAATAGCCCATTCACGCGGACCTTGGCTGTAGGTTTTGTGTATAAAGACATTATTTTTCCAAGCATGTTGTTGCCCAAACCAATTTGTGACAATGCCCTCCCAAGGAATTGCCAACTTACCCTATCGAACGCCTTTTCGGCGTCTACTGAGAGCAGGCAGGTAGGGATCCGTTGTCGTTGTGCATAAGACATGAGAAGGATGGTTTTGTTTGTATTGTCTCTAGCCTCTCGTCCCTTGACGAATCCCACCTGATCATCGTGGTTGAGAGACGGTAAAATAGGGGACATGCGTGATGCAATGATCTTCGCAAATAATTTGACATCCACGTTGATCAGTGAAATCGGGCGGAAATTAGGGCAAGACGTAGGGTCCTTCCACGGTTTTGGTAGTAATGTGATGTGTGCCTCAAGCGACTGTTGGGCGAAGGCGCATGTTGGAGTGATGGAGTTGAAAACCCTTGTTAAAAAAGGAATTAGAAACTCCTGGAATGTTTTGTAGAATTTGTTATTGAAACCGTCAGGTCCCGGACTCTTTCCCAATGGAGAGTCCTTAAAAACTTGCAGCACTTCGTCCTCTGTGAAATCGGACTCTAACATATCAGAGTCTGCATGGGAAAGAGTAGGGACTGAAGTCTCGTTCAAATTCTCCTCTATTTTGGACTGTAATGTTTCCACTGGAATGTCATGTAATCTACCCTTAATATTGTATAGGGAAGAATAGTATTGCTGGAAACCCATGGTGATGTCCTTGTGATCAGAAACCACCTGCCCTGATGCTGTATGTAATTTAGGGATATATGCAGCCTGTGATCTGGGATGCAGCGCCCTTGCGAGAGGTCGTCCACACTTGTCAGCGAGTTCATAAAAGTACTTCCGATTCCTGTCTCTATACCTCGTGTATGTTTGGTCGAGCAGCTCCCTAAGTTGGTTCCTAGCAAGGCCGAGTTCTGAGAATGTAGTGAGGAGTTGCGTGCGTTTATGTTGGATCTCAAGGACATTGATCTTATCTAATAATTTGGTCATTTGGGCTCCTTTCTCCCTCTTCAGGCGTGACCCATGTTGAATGAGAACTCCTCTTAACACACATTTCAACGCCTCCCATTGCAGTGGTAGGGCTGTTGTGTCAGCTGTATGATTAAGAATGAAGGACTGAATAGAGTTCTTCATTGCGGTCATACAGACTGTGTCGTTTAGGAGGTTGTCATTCAGCTTCCAGTTCTTAAAATGTTTCGGCTTATCTGGGATATCTAAAATCAGATACACCGGAGCATGATCCGACCAGAGTACATTCCCAATCATTGTGGTGGGTTTCCATGTGAGGAGATGGTGGCTGAGAAGGAACATGTCAATTCTACTATATGAATTGTGCAACGCTGAAAAGTAGGTGTAGTCTTTTGTTTGTGGGTGAAGTGTGCGCCACACATCAACTAACTGCATTGTATGTAATGTAGATGATAAAGCTAACAAATGTGACCTAGGTACCGAGCTTTTACCAGACGAAGAGTCAAGATATCTGTCCAACACTAGGTTAAAGTCGCCTCCAATTACCAGCAGCCCTTCTGAGAAATCCTCCAGCCTACACAACAATGACCTGCATACCCTAGCCTGATCCTGATTAGGCAAATAAAAGTTAGCCAACGTAATCACCTTGCCATGTAGAGAAATTTTGACAAATAAGTAGCGACCCTCCGTGTCTGACGCCGTCGCTAGTACCTCGTGCAATAGGGACTTATGAATTGCAATACTAACCCCTTTGCTTTTGGACTCCGTATTCGTGCTATGATACCACTTGGAGTAATATTGAGTGCTAAGACGAGGGATGTGTGCTGTTTTAAAATGGGTCTCCTGTAAAAACAAGAGTTGGACCCTCTCTTTATGCATGTCATAAATGATCTGTGCGCGTTTTTCAGGAGTATTAAATCCCCTGACGTTCAGAGTGCACATCTTTAGGGAGGCCATCCCCTCACACAAAAAAGGCGGGACGGGGGGAGGAAGGGGGATAAGTTTAGGTATAGGAGAAATTAAAACAAAAATACAAAGAAAACGAACTTCGAAAATAAAGTATAGAATAAGGGTGAAAACCCACTCTCTGATGACTAAATCAGAGAGATATTACAAACCAAGTAACACTGGCGAACCAGTGAATCCCTAATTGGAAGAGTGACTAGTCAGGAACCCAGCGAACGCTTAGACTATCACCCCAGCAATATTACTGAAAAAATATATCAGGAAGAACAACATGAAATAATACAATATGAATAAGTATCAAGTGAACAGTATAATATAGCACCAAAAGGAGCTATGGAGAACACCCGTTAAGCGGTATTATCTAAGGCAGTATGGTATGACACATGAGATGGTGCGGAACCTTAAATATACATTCAGAGGCAAATATTGGAACAGTGTACCATTAAAGTGACACACTTATGAAAAGTGCTAATGAACCTCGTCTATCTCTAACCGGAGCACAGTTGTATAAAAGCATATCACGTCAAGGTATTCGTTCTAGATTCTCTCAAAAAACATCATGAACCCTCAACCTGTGTCCCCATAGAATGAATAGAATACAAATAGGTAATCATGAGAGTTCCGCATCAAAGCCGGCAAGGGCTTATCATTATGCTACCTGTGGGTGAGTATTTATACTCACGACCACCACTTAATTTTCTGGAACTGGTTCCATCTGTCGTCGCTCCTGACGCCGTCCACGCAGGGCTGGAGATCTGCCGCGCCGACCTTGGTGCGCTCTTTGGGGAAGAAACGGAGTTGAGGGCCAGTCCAATATGGAGACTCTTGGGATGTCTAACGCCTCACAAAACTCTGGAATGTCGGCTAGCTCCCGGACGAAGAAGAAAACGCCATCTTTCCTGACTTGAAGCTGGAACGGATATCCCCAAGAATATGGAATCCCATTCTCACGCAGAACATCCAGTAAAGGGCGCAAGTTCCTACGTTTATCCAAAGTAATTTTGGAGAGATCAGATAAGAGTTGTAGTTTCGTCCCCTCCCATACAATATCGCCTTTATCTCTGGCTTTTCGTAATATTTCTTCCTTCAGCGTGAAGTAGTGAATGCGGCACAGGATATCTCTCGGCCTATCAGGGTCTGCGTTTCTAGGACCCAGAGTGCGGTATGCTCTATCAATTTCCAGAGCAGATTCAGGCTCACGTCTCAGGAGAGAATTGAATAGGCCCTTCAGGGTAGGAACTATAGAGGCAGTGCTATATGTCTCTGGCAGGCCACGAACACGCAAATTATTCCGCCGGTTGCGGTTTTCATGATCTTCAGCAATATTAAACAGCATATGGATTTGCTGAGTATGTTGCTCCAGTGTCGACTGATGTGCTGCTTGTGCCTGAGAAGTCGCTGTAATATCTCCATCCATGCGCTGTACCTGGTCTGTAAGCTGAGAAAGATTGCATGTCAGCGCCTGAATCTCAGATTTGTACGTTGTCTCCAATCTGCTCACATAAGCTTCCATGTCTCCCTTTGTTGGAACTGCAGCAAGTTGTTGTTTTAGCTCCATAAGCATATTCCCTGAAACAGAGATCATATCTGTCGCAACCATTTGCGTGGTTAGGCCTGTGTCATTCTTCTGAGGCGACGGGGAGCTAGGAGAGGAGTTTTTGGGCTGGAGATGGGGGAGCTATAGGAGAAGCGTCTTGTACTGTGCTTCCATTTCCTCTGGTCCAGCGTTCAGGGCCTGGCGGCGCCATCTTGGATTTCTCTCCCCTCACTGTGTCGGCAAAATACCTGTGAATACCTCCGGTTAGTGCCCTCGATTGTGTTCTGGACGGTGTGCCTCTATGTCTGGGTGTTCTCCTGCTCATCGGGGTGCCGTTTGCCTCTGCCTTCTCATGCTAAAGAGCTTGCTGGGATGAAGTCTGTAGCGGAGCTCTCAGTCCACACGTCCGCTTGGCGCCATTACCAGGCCACGCCCCCTTTCAGACGTAATTTGAGCCGTTCTTCATTGAACTCAATGAAGCACAGCTCAAAATTTACGGCTGTCAGAGAAGCCTTGCAAAATGCGAGGAGGAGCATTTACGTCTGAAACGAGGCAGCTGTTTTCTCCTGAAAACAGTCTGTCTTTTCAGACGTAAAAGCCAGCTAGCGTGTGAACATACCCTTAGATTTAAGCCTCTTGCAGGGCTTCAAAAGAGACTGTCAGTATAGCAATATGCTGCAATACATTAGTATTGCAGTATATAATGGAAGTGATCCAACGATCGCTGGTTCAAGTCCTCTAGGGGGACTAATAAAAAAAAGTAAAACAACTGAAAGTGATCCCAAAAAAATTCAAAGTTCAAAAACCCCCTTTTCCCATAAAGCAATCTTAAAAAAAAAAACAATGAAAGTTAACATAACTAGTGTCGCCACATCCGTAAAAGTCCCAACTATCACAATATAGCGTTATTAAACCAGCTTGGTGAAAGCCGTAAAAAAATATATATAAAACATGCAAATTGCTGTTTTTTGGTCACCTTAGCGCTCCAAACAAATGGAATAAAAAATGATCAAAAAGTCGCTTGTACCCCAACATGGTATCGGTGAAAACTACAGCTCGCCCCGCAATATTTAAGCCCTCACACCGGTATATTTACAGAAAAAATAAAAAAAAGTTATGGCTCTCAGAATAAGGCGACACAAAACTTTTACTTTTTAGCAAATAGTTGTATTTTTTCTAAAAGTAGTGAAACATAAAACAAAACATAACAATGTGGTATCGCCGTAATCGTATCAACCTGTAGAATAAGGTAAACATGTCGTTTTTTTACCGCCTGATGGACGCCGTTAAAACAAAATCCACCCAAAAATGGCGTAATTGCTGTTTTTTTGCCTATTTCACATCACAAATAATTTTTGATTCAGCTTCCCAGTATATTATGCTGTAGAATAAATGGTGCCATGAAAAACGACAACTTGTCCCGCAAAACACAAGCCCTCATATGGCTACGTCGACGAAAAAATACCAGAAAAGTTATGGCTTTTGGAAGGCGGGAAGGAAAAGGCTAAAATGAAAAAACTCAAATTGGCCGTGTCCTTAAGGGGTTAAAGCTTATTCAGTATACGGTAAAAATTTCTATAACTTTCTAATATACTTTGTGTTTCATTGTTCGGTCATGGATTTTGCTGCGTGGGTCCCGCCGCAAAATCGGCCGCAGAATTATTCTTGCCGTCAGCAGGAATTTTCCTACTCCCATTCTCTTCAGATCGGGCAGGACGCTTCTTTTGTCCTCTAGCTGAAAAAGTCTAAAAGCTAGCGGGAAAAAGAAGCATCCGCCTCCCACTGAAATGAATACAAGGCGGAATTTTAGGGCGGAATCCGCCGCAAAAATTCCTCCGTGTGAACATGGTCTAAGTCACGTCGCAGACTACGGCCACATATGGGATATTACTAAAATCTGCAGAATAAGTAAAAGTACAACTGGGCGTGTATTATGTGCGTACATCGGGGCGTGTTTACTACTTTTACTAGCTGGGCTTTCTGATGAGAAGTATCATCCACTTCTCTTCAGAACGCCCAGCTTCTGGCAGTGCAGATCTGTGACGTCACTCACAGGTCCTGCATCGTGTCGGCACCAGAGGCTACAGATGATTCTGCAGCAGCATCAGCATTTGTAGGTAAGTAGCTACATCGACTTACCTGCAAACGCCGATGCTGCTGCAGAATCATCTGTAGCCTCTGGTGCCGACACGATGCAGGACCTGTGAGTGACGTCACAGATATGCACTGCCAGAAGCTGGGCGTTCTGAAGAGAAGTAGATGATACTTCTCATCAGAAAGCCCAGCTAGTAAAAGTAGTAAACACGCCCCGATGTACGCACATAATACACGCCCAGTTGTACTTTTACTTTTCAACACGCCCAGTTGTACTTTTGCAAGCCTCATTTGCATAAATACGAAAATGGTCATAACTTGGCCAAAAATGCTCGTTTTTTAAAAATAAAAACGTTACTGTAATCTACATTGCAGCGCCGATCTGCTGCAATAGCAGATAGGGGTTGCAAAATCTGGTGACAGAGCCTCTTTAAGGCTCAGAGCCCATTTTTCAAATCTGACATATTTCACTTTATGTGGTAATAACGTCGGAGTGCTTAAACCTATCCAAGCGATTCTGAGATTGTTTTCTCGTGAGACATTGGGCTTCATGTTAGTGGTAAAATTTGGTCGATATATTCAGTGTATATTTGTGAAAAATTGCAAAATGTAGAGAAAATTTGGAAAAAGTAGCATTTTTCATAATTTAAATGCATTTGCTTGTAAAACAGACGGTTATACCACCCAAAATAGTTACTAGTTCACATTTCCCATATGTCTACTTTAGATTGGCATCGTTTTTTGAACATTCTTTTATTTTTCTTGGACGTTACAAGGCTTAGAACATAAACAGCAATTTCTCATATTTTTAAGAAAATTTCAAAAGGCTTTTTTTTAAGGTACCTGTTCAGTTCCGAAGTGGCTTTGAGGGGCCTATGTATTAGAAACTCCCATAAAACACCCCATTTTAAAAACTAGACCCCTCAAAGTATTCAAAACAGCAGTTAGAAAGTTTTTTAACCCTTTAGGAATTTCATAGGAATTAGGCTGGGTTCACACGTGGCGGAATTTCACTTAAATTCCGCTGCGGACCCTCCGCAGCGTTAATCCGCAGCGGAGCCGTTTGTCCATTGACTTACACTTTAATTTAGCAGTGTTCGTTTAGACGAGGCGTAAAATTCCGCTGCGGAGCATAGGCTGCGGAGCGGAATTTGGTGTCCGCAGCATGCTCTGTCTGTTGCGGAGCAGTGGCGGACTCATGGCGGAATTTCTCCATTGACTTCAATGGATATTCTAATTTCCGCAATGAAGTCTGCAGCTGTCATGCACATGTTATGTGTGCTGCGGATGCGTCTTGCTTTTTTAACTTGACATTTCTTCATTCTGGCTGGACCTATGTATTTCTAGGTCTACAGCCAGACTGAGGAAGTCAATGGGGCTCCCGTAATGACGGGAGCGTTGCTAGGAGACGTCAGTAAATAGTCACTGTCCAGGGTGCTGAAAGAGTTAAGCGATCGGCAGTAACTGTTTCTGCACCCGGGACAGTGACTACCGATCCCAATATACAGCAACCTGTAAAAAAAATTGAAGTTCATACTTACCGAGAACTCCCTGCTTCTGTCTCCAGTCCGGCCTCCCAGGATGACGTTTCAGTCTAAGTGACGGCTGCAACCAATCACAGGCTAATAACAGGCTGCAGCGGTCACATGGACTGCCGCGTCATCCAGGGAGATCGGGCTGGATGCCGAAGGAGGGACGCGTCACCAAGACAACGGGCGGTAAGTATGAATTTCTTTGACTTTCACAAGGGAAAGTGCTGTCCCTTCTCTCTATCCTGCACTGATAGGGAGAAGGGAAGTACTTTTACCGCAGTCCGCAGCAGCTAGTCCGCATCAATTTACTGCACATTTTGTGCAGATCCGCAGCAGAATCTGCAACGCAGATTCTGTGCGGCATTGATGCGGACAGTTGCGGAGGAAATCCGCCACGTGTGGTCATGCCCTTAAAGCAAAGTGGAGGTGAAATTTGCAAATTTCATTTTTCTTGCTGAATTTCAATTTTTTTTTCTGTAACACGGAAGGTTTTACCAGAGAAACACTACTAAATATGTATTGTCCAGATTCTGCAGTTTTTAGAAATGTCCCACATGTGCCTCTAGTGCGCTTATGGACTAAAACACAAGTACTAGAAGCAAAGAAGCACCTAGTGCATTTTGAGGCCTCTTTTTTATTAGAATATATTTTAGGCAGCATGCCAGGTTTGAAGAGGTGTTGAGGTATCAAAGCAATGGAAACCCACCAGAAGTGACCCCATTTTGGAAACTACACCCCTCAATGAATTCATGTATGGTTGTGGTTACCATTTTGACCGCACAGTTTTTTCACAGCACCTATTTGAATTGGGCTGTGAAATTTAAAAAATGAAATGTTTTCCAATAAGATGTCATTTTTGATAACATTTCTTATTTTCACAAGAAATAAAATACCCCATTTTGTTCCCCAATTTGTCCTGAGTACGGCAATACCCCATTTGTGGTGAAAAAACTCCTTCTGAGCCCTCCCATGGGCCCAAACGGCAAAGTAGCGCTATGTGTTTGTTGGAGTCCAGATTTTGCTGGATTGGTTTTCGAGTGCCATGTCGCATATGCAGACCCCCAGGGGTATCAAAGCATTGGAAACCCACCAGAAGTGACCCCATTTTGGAAACTACACCCCTCAAGGAATTAATTTATGTTTGTGGTTACCATTTTGACCGCACAGTTTTTTCACAGCACGTATTTGGATTGGGCTGTGAAATTAAAAAAATGAAATTTTTTCCAATAAGATGTCAATTTTGATCAAAATTTCTTACTTTCACAGGGAACAAAATACCCCATTTTGTTCCCCAATTTGTCGTGGGTGCGGCAATACCCCATTTGTGGTGAAAAAACTCCTTCTGAGCCCTCCCATGGGCCGAAACGGCAAAGTAGCGCTATGTGTTTGTTGGAGTCCAGATTTTGCTGGATTGGTTTTCGAGTGCCATGTCGCATATGCAGACCCCCAGAGGTATCAAAGCAATGGAAACCCTCCAGAAGTGACCCCATTTTGGAAACTACACCCCTCAAGGAATTAATTTATGGTTGTGGTTACCATTTTGACCGCACAGTTTTTTCACAGCACGTATTTGAATTGGGCTGTGAAATTTAAAAAATTTTTTTTTTTCCAGTAAGATGTCATTTTTGATCAAAATTTCTTATTTTCACAGGGAACAAAATACCCAATTTTATTGCCCAATTTTTCCTGAGTGCAGCAATACCCCATTTGTGGTGATAAACTGCAGTTTGGGCCCATGGGAGGGCTCAGAAGGAAAACACCACCATTTGGCCTACTGGAGCTTTTCTGGTGCTATGTCATGTATGCAGAAGCCCCTGAGGTACCAGTACAGTTGAAATCCCCAAGAAGTGACCCCATTTTAAAAACTACACCCCTTAAGACATTCATCTAGAGCTGTAGTGAGCATTTATGATAATGCACAGCAGATAATACAGTGTGAGATTTGCAATTTTCAGAGACTTTGCACCTCTTTTGACTTTTTCCCTTCTTGCCAGTTTGGGGAACTTCTTCTGGAAAGTGTTGCCCTGGTACGATGCCTGTGGCCTCGCTTCCAGAAGTACTGGGTGCCCCCTTCTTGGTCCCTAAAGATTAGGTTCTTGATAATGATGTGCACGGGCAGCTTCTTATACCACACTGCATGGCGCTGTAGGGCTTCAGGACTTGATCTGACAAGTCCACCCCTCTCATGTACATATTGTAGTCCCGGATGCAGTCTGGTTTGGGGGTCTCTGTACTGGTACCTCGTACAGGTACATGGGTACTGGTGTGGCATCTCTCTTGTCCTTGTACGTGACACACAATATGTTGCTGCTAGATTGTGCCCTGCGCTCACCCCTTCTTGTTTGCCCAAGCAGAGTCTTAGGGAGGCCTCTCAGATTTCTTCTAGCAGTGCCACATGCCACAGGGCTGAAAGCGAGGCAGTTGAAGAGTGGGACGCTGGTATAAAAATGATCCAGGTAGAGGTGGTAACCCTGGTCCAGCAGTGGGTGCACCAAATCCCACACAATTTTTGCATTAACTCCCAGTAAGAGGGGGGGGGCATTCTGGGGGCTGAATACTGGTGTCCTTCTCTTCATATATCCTAAATCTGTAGGTATACCCTGATGCACTCTCACAGCTTATACATCTTCACGCCATACCTTGCTCTCTTACCCGGCAGGTACTGGCGGAATTGAACCCTCCCTTTAAAATGTACCAAGGACTCATCAATAGAAATACACTTCTTGGGGGTGAATGCTTTGGAAAACCGGGCACTGAAACGGTCTAATAGGGGTCTCCGTTTATACAAACGGTCAAAACTGGGGTCATCTCGGGGTGGGCACGACTCATTATCAGTATAATGTAAGAAGAGAAGTATTGCCTCATTTATTTATTTTAAGGTTCCAGTTCAGTTCTGAAGTTGCTTTGAGGGGCCCATATATTAGACACCCCCATCAAACACCCCATCTTAGAAACTAGACCCCTCAAAGTATTCACAACAGCATTTAGAAAGTTTATGAACCCTTTAGGTGTTTCACAGGAATTTAGAGCAAAGTAGAGGTGAAATGTTAAAAAAAATTTTTGTCAGAAAATCCTTTTTATACCATATTTTTATAACACAAAAGGATTTATCCGAGAAACACAACTTAATACGTATTGCCCAGATTCTGCAGTTTTGAGAAATATCCCACATGTGGCCCTCGCGCGGTAATGGACTGAAGCACCGGCCTCCGAAGCAAAAGGAGCACCTAGTGGATTATGAGACCTCCTTTTTATTAGGCACCATGTCCGGTTTGAAGAGGTCTTGTGGTGCCAAAACATTGGAAACCCCCCAAAAGTGACCCCATTTTGGAAACTAGACCCCTTGAGGAATCCATTGTAGTTTTCTTGGGGTGCATGCGACTTTTTGATCCGTTTTTATTCTATTTTTAAGTGGCGTGGTGACTAAAAAACCGCAATTCTACTATTGTTTTTTTATTCTATTTTTTTTACCGCGTTCACCGTGCGCTATAAATGACATTCACTTTATTCTGCGGGGCGATACGATTACGGCGATACCAGATGTTTATAGTTTTTTTTTATGTCTTATGGTGTTTGCACAATAAAATACGTTTTGTAAAAAATCATTTACTTTTTGTGTTACCTTATTCTAAGAGCCAGAACTTTTTTATTTTTCAATCAATAAAGCCGTGCGAGGACTTATTTTTTGCGTAACGAACTGTAGTTTCCATCAGTACCATTTTTCGGTACATGCAACTTTTTGATCTCTTTTTATTCCGTTTCTTGTGAGGTGAATTGACCAAAGAATTGTGATTGTGGTACGGTTTATTATTATTTTCTTTTACGGCGTTCACCGCGCGGGATAAATAACGAAATAAATTTGTAGTTCAGGCCGTTACGGACGCGGCGATACCAATTATGTATAGTTTATTTGTTTGTTTATATATTTTTATTAACCCCTTCAGGACTGAGCCTGTTTTGGCCTTCAGGACGAAGCAGATTTTTAAAATCTGACATGTGTCACTTTATGTGGTAATAACTCCGGAATGCTTTTACCTATCCAAGCGATTCTGAGATTGTTTTCTCGTGACACATTGGACTTTATGTTACTGGCAAAATTTGCCCGATAGATTCAGTATTTAATTGTGAAAAACACCAAAATTTAGCGAAAAATTGCAAAAATTAGCATTTTTCTAAATGTAAATATATCTGCTTGTAAAACCGATAGTAATACCACACAAAATAGTTACTAGTTACCATCCCCCACATGTCTACTTTAGTTTGGCATAGTTTTTTGAACATTATTTTATTTTTCTAGGACGTTACAAGGCTTAGAACTTTAGCAGCGATTTCTCATATTTTCAAGAAAATTTCAAAAGGCGATTTTTACAAGGACAAGTTCAGTTCTGAAGTGGCTTTGAGAGTCTTAGATATTAGAAAGTCCCCATAAATCACCCCATTTTGAAAACTGCACCCCTCAAAGTATTCAAAACAGCATTCAGAAAGTGTATTAACCCTTTAGGTGTTTCACAGGAATTAAAGCAAAGTAGAGGTGAAAGTTACAAATTTCATTTTTTTTTATACAAAATTCATTTGTAATACATTTTTTTTCTATACCACAGAAGGTTTTTCCCAAAAAATTTAACTTATTATTTATTGCCCAGATTCTGCAGTTTTTATAAATACCCCACATGTGGCCCTAGTTCGGTCATGGACTGAAACACAGGCCTCAGAAGCAAAGGAGCACCTAGTGGATTTTGGGGCCTTCTTTTTTTAGCATATATTTTAGGTACCATGTCAGGTTTGAAGAGGTCTTGTGGGGCCAAAACAATAAAGACCCCCAAAAGTGACCTCATTTTGGAAACTACACCCCTCAGGGAATTTATCTAAGGGTATAGTTAGCATTTTGAACCCACAGTTTTTTTGCTAAATTTATTTGAATTAGTTTGTGAAGATGAAAATCTACTTTTTTCAAGGTATAAAAGAGAAAAAACACCCCAACATGTGTAAAGCAATTTCTCCTGATTATAGCAATACCCCATATGTGGTAATAAACTGCTGTTTGGACCCACAGCAGGACTCAGAAGGAAAGGAGCACCATTTGGATTTTGAAATTCTGATTTTGCTGGAATGGTTTTCAGTGCCATGTCGCGTTTGAAATGCACTGGAGGGAACAAAATAGTGGAAACCCCCGGAAAGTGACCCCATTTTGGAAACTACACCCCTCAAGGAATTTTTCTAGGGGTAAAGTTAGCATTTTGACCCCACGGTTGTTTTGCTGAATTCATTGGAATTATTCTGTAAAGGTAAAAATCGACTTTTTTTCTGAAAAAAGGTAGCCATTTTTAATTTTTACAAGGAATAAAGGAGAAAAAGCACCCCAACATTTGTAAAACAATTTCTCCCGATTACGGAAATATGCCATATGTGGTAATAAACTGCTGTTTGGACCCACAGCAAGGCTTAGAAGGGAGGGAGCGCCATTTGTCTTTTGGAGCTCAAATTTAGCTGAAATGGTTTTTGGGTGCCATGTCGCATTTGCAAAGCCCCTGAGAGGCCAAAACAGGGGAAACCCCCCAAAAGTGGAAATTACACCACTTAAAGAATCTATCTAGGGATATAGTGGGCATTTAGACCCCACAAGTCTTTTGCAGGATTTATTAGAATTGGGCCGTGAAAATGAATATCAACATTTCTTCCACTAAAATTTTGCATTTTTTTCAATTTCACAAAGGATAAAGGGGGTAAAAGCTGCCCAACATTTGTAAAGCAATTTCTCCCGAGTACGGCTATACCCCACGTGTGGTCATAAATGGTTTTTCATTAGAAAGTAATTAACCCTTTCTGGACTGATCCATTTTTTTCTTTTCCTTCTTAGTTTTTTCCTCCCCGCGCTCCAAGAGCCACAACTTTTTTATTTTTCAGTCAATAGAGCGGTATGAGGGCTTATTTATTGAGGGACGAGCGGTCGTTTTTATTGGTGCAACTTTTTGGTACATACAACTTTTTGAGCACTTTTTATTACATTTTTAGGTAGAGCCAAGGTGACCAAAAAAACAGCGATTTTGCCGTTCTAAATTCTTTATTTTTTACGTGAGACGCTCCATACATCACCCCCCACACTAAGACATGCTATGTCATGGTGCGCGCAGGGGTTAATGCGCAGCGCATGGTGCGGAGTGAAAATTACAATTTTCCACTCATATGCCATTTTAGTGCACTATATGTTATGCCCAGTTTGTGCCACTGAAGACAAATAACTCAAAATATTAACCGGGTTCTCCCGGGTATGGCGATGCCATATCTGTGGACGTAAATTGGTGTTTAGGCACGCTGCAGGGCTCAGAAGGGAGGGACACCATTTGGATTTTGGGGCGCAGATGTAGCTTGGTAGTTGTTCTGTTTGGGGTTTTACTGGTGTTTCAGTTTATAATGTGGGGGCATATGTAATCTGTGCGGGGTACATCAGGGTACATGTTATCTGTGCGGGGTACATCAGGGTATATGTAATCTGTGCGGAGTACATCAGGGTATATGTAATCTGTGCGGGGTACATCAGGGTATATGTAATCTGTGCGGGGTACATCAGGGTACATGTTATCTGTGCGGGGTACATCAGGGTATATGTAATCTGTGCGGGGTACATCAGGGTATATGTAATCTGTGCGGGGTACATCAGGGTACATGTTATCTGTGCGGGGTACATCAGGGTATATGTAATCTGTGCGGGGTACATCAGGGTATATGTAATCTGTGCGGGGTACATCAGGGTATATGTAATCTGTGCGGAGTACATCAGGGTATATGTAAGCTGTGCGGAGTACATCAGGGTATATGTAATATGTGAGGAGTACATCAGGGTATATGTAATCTGTGCGGAGTACATCAGGGTATATGTAATCTGTGCGGGGTACATCAGGGTATATGTAATCTGTGCGGGGTACATCAGGGTATATGTAATCTGTGCGGAGTACATCAGGGTATATGTAATCTGTGCGGAGTACATCAGGGTATATGTAATATGTGAGGAGCACATCAGGGTATATGTAATCTGTGCGGAGTACATCAGGGTACATGTTATCTGTGCGGGGTACATCAGGGTACATGTTAGCTGTGCGGAGTACATCAGGGTATATGTAATATGTGAGGAGCACATCAGGGTATATGTAATATGTGAGGAGTACATCAGGGTATATGTAAGCTGTGAGGAGTACATCAGGGTATATGTAATCTGTGCGGGGTACATCAGGGTATATGTAATATGTGAGGAGCACATCAGGGTACATGTTATCTGTGCGGGGTACATCAGGGTACATGTTATCTGTGCGGAGTACATCAGGGTACATGTTATCTGTGCGGGGTACATCAGGGTACATGTTATCTGTGCGGGGTAGATCAGGGTACATGTTATCTGTGCGGGGTACATCAGGGTACATGTTATCTGTGCGGAGTACATCAGGGTACATGTTATCTGTGCGGGGTACATCAGGGTATAATAAGAGGGTATAATAATGCAGTAAATAAATAATAATCCGCAGATATGTGGCCGGTGTCGCACTGATAAATGGCACCCGATCTTATCTTCTTTTGGAACACTCTGCACATTTTGCATCGCCATATTCTGAGAGCCAGAACTGTTTTATTTTTTCTCCACCGGAGCTGTGTGAGGGTTTATTCATTGCGGGACAATCTGTAGTTTTCATTGGTACCATTTTGGGGTACCAGAAATTTTTTTGATCACGTTTTATTCCATTTTTTGGCAAGCAAGGTGACCAAAAACCATCAATTCTGACAATGTTTTTTATTCGTTTTTTTATGGCCTTCACCCTGGGCTATAAATGACCATTATACTTTATTCTGCGGGTCGATACGATTACAGCGATACCAGATGTATATAATTTTTTTATGTTTTGCAGCGTTTGTGCAATAAAATCACTTATTTATAAAATAAATAAATTTTTGTGTCACCATATTCTTAGAGCCATAACGTTTTTATTTTTCAGTCAAAAAAGCGGAGTAAGGGCTTGTTTGTTGCGGGACGGGTTGTAGTTTGTATTGGTACCATTTTGGCGTACATGCGACTTTTTGATCACTTTTTATTGTATATTTTGGGAGGGTTGGTAACCAAAAAATTGTGATTGGGCACTGTTTTTCGTTTATTTTTTTCGCGGTGTTCACCGTGCGAGAAAAATAATATTACAGTTTTATAGTTGGGGTCATTACGAACGCTGCAATACCAAATATGTGTACTTTTTATAACGTGTTAATTTTTTCCCTATAATAAAAGTCTTATTATAGGAAAAAAAGCATTCTTTGTTTGTGTCACTTCTAACTTTGATTTTTACACTTTTTCAAAACATTTTTATTATCTTTTGTTAACTTTTTTTACTTGTCCCACTAGGGGACACTTAGACTGGCAGCTCTGATCGCTGCTGGAACACATTACACTACACACGTAGTGTAATGTGTTCTAACTGTCATTGTGACGTAACTGTCACACTGACAGGAAGCAGAGGAGGAACGGCCGGAGGCTGATCCTCCGAGGCTTCCGTACATGGCAACCCGGAGGTCATTGTCTGGCCTCTGGTTGCCATGATAAGGATCGCCAGCCCCCGCAAATACATGTGGGGGGCTGCCGATCCGCTGTAAACCTCTTCGATGTGGTGATCGCAATCGACCACCGCATCGAAGGGGTTAATTGCCGATTTCAGCGGTGACAGGCCGCTGATCGGCAACGGGGAGAGCAGGGCTAACGCCCTGCACAGTTAACCGCCGCTGCGGTGTAGCGCCGCGCGGCGGTTAACTTTTAAAGCGCGGAGGTAACTGTACGCCCAGGTGCGCGAAGTTACTGCTTATCTGGACGTACAGTTACGCCAAGGTGCGGGAAGGGGTTAATAATAAATGACTGATAAGGGAAAAAGGGGGATTTTTACTTTTAAAACTTTTATTTTCTTATTTTTACACATCTTTTTTTAACTGACAGATACATAGTGATATATTCTGCAGATTATTACACCACTGACCTCTCTAGAGATCTGCAGAACATTGCTCCTCTTCCTCCTGATAGATACATACTGATATATTCTGCAGATTATTACACCACTGACCTCTCTAGAGATCTGCAGAACATTACTCCTCTACCTCCTGACAGATACTTAGTGATATATTCTGCAGATTATTACACCACTGACCTCTCTGGAAATCAGCAGAACATTGCTCCTCTACCTCCTGACAGATACATAGTGATATAGTCTCCAGATTATTACACCACTAACCTCTCTAGAGATCTGCAGAACATTGCTCCTCAACCCCCTGACAGATACATAGTGATATATTCTGCAGATTATTACACCACTGACCTCTCTGGAGATCAGCAGAACATTACTCCTCTACCTCCTGACAGATACTTAGTGATATATTCTGCAGATTATTACACCACTGACCTCTCTGGAGATCTGCAGAACATTACTCCTCTACCTCCTGACAGATACATAGTGATATATTCTGCAGATTATTACACCACTAACCTCTCTAGAGATCTGCAGAACATTGCTCCTCAACCCCCTGACAGATACATAGTGATATATTCTGCAGATTATTACACCACTGACCTCTCTAGAGATCTGCAGAACATTGCTCCTCAACCCCCTGACAGATACATAGTGATATATTCTGCAGATTATTACACCACTGACCTCTCTGGAGATCAGCAGAACATTACTCCTCTACCTCCTGACAGATACATAGTGATATATTCTGCAGATTATTACACCACTGACCTCTCTGGAGATCTGCAGAACATTGCTCCTCTACCTCCTGACAGATACATAGTGATATATTCCGCAGATTATTACACCACTGACCTCTTTGGAGATCTGCAGAACATTGCTCCTCTACCTCCTGACAGATAGATTGTGATATATTCTGCAGATTATTACAGCACTGACATCTCTAGAGATCTGCCGATCATTGCTCCTCTACCTCCTGACAGATAGATAGTGATATATTCTGCAGATTATTACACCACTGACCTCTCTGGAGATCTGCAGAACATTGCTTCTCTACCTCCTGACAGATACATAGTGATATATTCTGCAGATTATTACACCACTGACCTCTCTAGAGATCTGCAGAACATTGCTCCTCTACCTCCTGACAGATACATAGTGATATATCCTGCAGATTATTACACTACTGACAACTCTGGAGAACTGCAGAACATTGCTCCTCTACCTCCTGACAGATACATAGTGATATAGTCTGCAGATTATTACACCACTGACCTCTCTGGAGATCTGCAGAACATTGCTCTGTTCTCTCTACCTCCTGATAGATAGATTGTGATATATTCTGCAGATTATTACACCACTGACCTATTAAGAGATCTGCAGAACATTGCTCCTTTAGCTCCTGACAGATACATAGTGATATATTCTGCAGATTATTACACCATTGACCTCTCTAGAGATCTGCAGAACATTGCTCCTCTACCTCCTGACAGATACATAGTGATATATTCTGCAGATTATTACACCACTGACCTCTCTAGAGATCTGCAGAACATTGCTCCTCTACCTCCTGACAGATACATAGTGATATATCCTGCAGATTATTACACCACTGACAACTCTGGAGAACTGCAGAACATTACTCCTCTACCTCCTGACAGATACATAGTGATAGAGTCTGCAGATTATTACACCACTGACCTCTCTAGAGATCTGCAGAACATTGCTCTGTTCTCTCTACCTCCTGACAGATATATAGTGATATATTCTGCAGATTATTACACAACTGACCTCTCTGGAGATCTGCAGAACATTACTCCTCTAACACCTGACAGATACATAGTGGTATAGTCTGCAGATTATTACACCACTGACCTCTCTGGAGATCTGCAGAACATTGCTCCTCTACCTCCTGACAGATAGATTGTGATATATTCTGCAGATTATTACACCATTGACCTCTCTAGAGATCTGCAGAACATTGCTCCTCTACCTCCTGACAGATAGATAGTGATATATTCTGCAGATTATTACACCACTGACCTCTCTGGAGATCTGCAGAACATTGCTCCTCTACCTCCTGACAGATACATAGTGATATATTCTGCAGATTATTACACCACTGACAACTCTGGAGAACTGCAGAACATTGCTCCTCTACCTCCTGACAGATACATAGTGGTATAGTCTGCAGATTATTACACCACTGACCTCTCTGGAGATCTGCAGAACATTACTCCTCTACCTCCTGACAGATACATAGTGATATATTCTGCAGATTATTACACCACTGACCTCTCTGGAGATCTGCAGAACATTGCTCCTCTACCTCCTGACAGATAGAAAGTGATATATTCTGCAGATTATTACACCACTGACCTCTCTGGAGATCTGCAGAACATTGCTCTCTCCTCTCTACCGCCTGACAGATACATAGTGATATATTCTGTAGATTATTACACCACTGACTTCTCTAGAGATCTGCAGAACATTGCTCTGTCCTCTCTACCTCCTGATAGATACTTATTGATATATTCTGCAGATTATTACACCTATGACTTTTCCATACCCTTATGATCCCTGTAGATAAAAGGCTCCCGGGATAAATTCCCCAATATATATATGAAAACACTGAAAATTGTAAAGAAAATATATGTTTATTCCAGAATCCAGTAGAATTGCTGTGCGGTTTTCTCCGGCCCTTTAACATGTGATGATCTGTGACATGAAGAAGAGGAGGGTCCTTCTTCACACGTGGATATGGCCGCCAGTCCACCCTTACACAGCTCAGTCCTGGATCATAAGAGAGCGTAAAACATTTTTTCCATTTTTTCACAGTTGTATTCTAGAAAATAAAAATAAATTCTGAATTAGCCCAAAAATTCACAAAACCTTCACCACAAGGAGATGAAGACGGAGCAGAAGACGTCGGACATACCGGATCTCGCTTCTGTTCTGCACGTCACTGGTTCTCAGCGCTGGGGGAGTCTTCATGGCAAATTCAGATGGTTTAGGTGGTAAAGACCACCATGTTGGGGCCACAAAAGATGGTGAATGGGCCACAGATGGAACTGGGCAACAGATGGAACTGAACAGGCCTCTTTCTCTCCCGGGGGTTCGGGGCCCTGATGGTAAATGGGCCCCGAGTGGCAGATGGAATTAAAATGGCCACTTTCTCTTCCGGGGGTTTGAGGCCCTGGTGGTAACGGTAACCCCCGAAAGGTCCTCCATCTCCACATCCTCTGGAAGTTGGCGTCCGCGAACTTCCTTTTTGTCTTTCTCATCCTCCATATCTTCCATCTCTATATCATCAGGAAACTGGCGTCCGCCAACCTCCATTTTCTCGTCCTCCTCCACGTCCTCCATCTCTACATCCTCGGGAAATTGACGTCCGCCAACCTCCATTTTCTCTACAATCCTCATCTTGAAAAACATCTTCACTATCCTCCTCTTCTTCAAAGACACCTTCATGATGAGAGCCAGCAAGAGAAACCGACACCGTGGTCAATGTGTGACCCCAATTTATAGACTTGATGATGTCATAAGATGTTTACACATCCAGATTAAGAGGTGTAGAGAAATAGAATCTGCCCACATTCTAGATGACATCACAAGAAGCGTATCTCAGTGAACCGGTGGCCATATAAAACGTAATATGGTACAAGAATACAGACAGTAGGGTCTCACTACACCCTCTGGGGAAGTTTCTATCATCTCAAAGAATTCTCAAATCAATGTGGTCAATTCCACTGGCTTTCTTAAACGTAATCGCACCCATAAAACGTACAACACGGGCATTTACATATACAGTAAAAATGAAACAAAACCATTTTTTTCATAAAAAGTGGGTTTTATTTTGTACAAGTGGGAAAAAAAAATACACATATATGGTATCACCATGATCGTAACGACCAGAGCAATAAAGTTAACACATTATTTAAACAGCATGGTGTCGAAGAAACCCCTTCCAGGTAGCCCCTTTTGGGATGGGTGCTCTAATGGGCTCCCTCTGCTTTGTCAGGTGGTATTCAAATATGGTAATTGAAGTATCAGCAGTGCACCGGGAGATCAATAAAGACAATAGCAATCTGTTGTCTCAATCAATATTCTCATTTATTATCAAGATACATAGGTTAATATACCCTCAGGGTGTACCCTCTAACCAGGGTGTTACCTCTCATGGAACAACCAATCATAACATTTTACACGTAGACTGAAAATACGTCATAGGGTACCTTCCCACTGAGGTCACGTGATCTTTCTAACACCTGCAAATCCTGGCCTACAAACAATAGAAATGTAGGAGGTTTTCATAAGTGTATGTGGTGACTTCATATATGTGTGTGAAATACTGAGATAAAGCATTAATTGGAAATATAATGATTATTTCAGGTCTAGGCGTTCTGCCAGACTCCTATCTACCAGTATTGAAGGCCACGAAAAAGAACACAAAGTAATAACTTATTCCCTTGTGATTCAAACAGAACCAGAGAGAGATCATTACAAAATGGAGAATACATATCTTCATAATCCGGCATCCTGCTTGATAATTCATAGTGTAGTTTAATACAGAGAACATAAGAAATTTGACCATCCATCACACCTGAAAGCCCTCCAAAGGTTTTTAGGGTTCGCTAATTATTACAGACATTTTATCCAAAATTTTCCAGTAATTGCCAAACCCCTTACTGACCTCACCCGTAAAAGTTTTGATCTACTCCACTGGACTCTGGAGGCGGTCCGAGCCTTCGAGCTCCTTAAGGGGTGCTTTTCCTCCGCCTCGGTACTAATCCAACCGGATCAAACTCAACCCTTTATCGTGGAGGTGGGTTTTGGAGCAGTATTTTCCCATGGTCCTACTTCTCACACTCATCTTCGACCCTGTGCCTTCTTTTCCCATAAGTTATCTCCCACTGAGCAAAATTACGATGTGGGTAATCAGGAACTGCTTGCCATCAAATTGGCTTTGGAGGAATGGCGCCATTTTCTCGAAGGGGCAAGGCATCAGGTCACGGTCCTCACTGACCATAAAAATGTAGTCTTTCTACATTCAGTCAAGAGACTCAACCCTACACAGGCTAAATGGGCTCTATTTTTTTTTTACCAGGTTCAATTTTGTTGTTACCTGCAGGCCTGGTTCAGTTCCATTTACTTTAATGGGAACGGGCTGTAATACCATATACCGCTTCTGAACAGGAGTGGCGCTAGGTTATAGTTCTGTGATAAGGAGAAAGATCTCCAAGTTATACAAGTGTATGCTGGATTTTTATGTTTGTAAAGAGTAACACGCTAACATCTATATGTATAGTAGATGGGGATTAGAGTTGTAACGGCCGACGCCGCCGCTCCCACTGCTCCCCGCCGTCATATACTGACCTCTCCACGGCGTCCTCCAGCTCTTGGTGGAGACGACGTTCCTGCCTCACTCTTTTCTAATTGCGGCTTCCCTTGCTGCTCTCTCCTTCTGTGTTTCATACACTACCTAGTGCGTGCGCTTGCTGACTCCTCCGGTCTTTAGGGCCAGCGCGCACCTACTACTTAACTCTCCCATGGTTTAAAAGGAACCTCCCCCTGTCCACCATTGCTTGAGCAATTTGGATCCTCCCAGCTTGCTAGTGATATCTGATCAATTATTTGTTTTTCCTGTGTCTGACCTCAGCTTTTACCTTGACTCTCCTTGCCTGCTGCCCGCCCTGACCTCTTCTTAGTGACCCGTGACGTACCTCTGCCGCCTGCCCTGACCTTTGGCTTTACCAACCGTGCTCGTCTGCCGGCCTATGCTATACCTAACCTGGCATTCGTCTGCTGTTCCTTTACCATAACGACGGCCATCGCTAAGGGAGACTTCTCTGGGAGGTAGTGAATACCTGGAGTTCCCTTAGATTCCGCTATCTGGTTTAGCCACATGTGACCCTTGATGACACAGTGGGTTCCCACTATCCTCTGTAGGCCCTATGACAGTCTCTCTATCCACAGGCCCCGTTACAACATTCAGTAGATAAATGTTACAGATACATTTTGAATTGGTTATTGTACTCCTTTACTGTTACACTAGGCTCTATTGCCACATGCAGGGTCATTTTAACAAATTTGTGGGGCGGCGGTCAGAAAACATCACATAGCCCCAACTTACATATTACATACACTGCCCAGGTGAATAGTGCCATACAGTATATCCCTGTACAGATCTGTGATGTTGCTGGCTGTGTGAGGTGTCCAGGGATTAGGCTACCATGATGATCTATGACTGCGGGGGCCGGGACGGAGGTCACATTGGGGGTAGGTACTACATACTCTACACAATTGTGGCTGTACTTTTATTGGGCAGATTCTTCAACTATAACGCTGGCGTGCTCATCGGTAGTCCTCTATTCGCATTCTCCAGAAACAGCGCCACTCCTGTCCATGGCTGTGTATGGTATTACATTCAAGTGAATAGAGTTGAACCGCAAGACTGTAATCAGTCCATGGTCAAGAGTGGCGATAACCTGTTTAACCCCTTAATGACCGCCGATACGTCTTTTTACGGCGGTCATTAGTGGGCTTTATTCTAGAGCGCCGCCAAACTACGTCGCTGCTGTAGAATAAAGTAAACAGAGCAGGGAGCCGTGAAATCTCCCTGCTCTCAGCTGCCAGAAGCAGCTGAGGGCTGGGGGCGTCCCTGCTCTGCCGGGTGAGATCGATATTAGTATCGATCTCACCTGTTTAACCCTTCAGATGCGGTGCACAATAGCGAGCACCGCATCTGAATGGTTTTGGAGAGAGGGAGGGAGCTCCCTCTCATCTCACTGACACCCGGCGATAAAATCGCCGAGTGTCTGTGTCTTCTATGGCAGCCGGGGGTCTAATAAAGACCCCCAGGTCTGCCTGCAGCGAATGCCTGCTAGATCATGCCGCAGGCATGACCTAGCAGATGCCTGTCCGTTTTAAACGGACAGGCAGTAATACACTGCAATACAAAAGTATTGCAGTGTATTATAATAGCGATCGGAGGATAGTGAAGTCCCCTAGTGGGACTAGTAAAAAAGTAAAAAAAAGTTTAATAAAGTTAATAAAAAAAAAAAGTGAAAAAAAAAAATGAAAAACCCAGCTTTTCCCTTTACAAAATGCTTTACTATTAAAAAAAACTACAATAAAGCAAAAAAGTTACACATATTTGGTATCGCCGCGTCCGTAACGACCCCGACTATAAAGCTGTTACATTATTTAACCCGCACTGTGAACGCCGTAAAAAATAAAATAAAAAACAATGGAAAAATTGCTGTTTTCTGTTAATCCTGACTTAATAAAAATGTGATAGAAAGTGATCAAAAAGTCGCATCTACTCTCAAATGGTACCAATAAAAACTACAAGTCGTCCCGCAAAAAACAAGACCTTATACAGCTATGCCGACGCAAAAATAAAAAAGTTACAGCTCTTCGAATGTGACAATGGAAAAATCTAAAAAATGGCTTTTACATTAGGGCCCAGAATGCCAGCAGGGGGAAGGGGTTAAAGCATTTTGTTAATAAATATATACGGCCGTCTTTCCTCCTTTACAAATTGTGATCCCCTCAGCTCAATTGTGACTTGGAAACATATCACTTTTATTGGTAGGAATATTTATTATGTTTTCATTCTTACAGTTTGTTCATATACATAACAGATTAATTCACCCGTGTAGCACATTAATAAGCTGTGCTCTATTGTAATATTCGCTTCTCTGCACTGGCAGTAAGCCCAAGACCCAGCCCAAGTCCTACCAGTCATATTGTGCCCTCTAGTGCTTCAAAGGGGGTCTACATTTAAATAAAAAAAAACTGAGCTTTAGGCCTTATTCAGACGTACATGAGGAAACTCGGATGTGAAAAACGGCAGTTTTTCACATCTGAGTTGCCCCCATGCGGGTCCCGTTTTCACGGATCCCCATAGACTTGAGTCTATGGAGGGATCCGTGAAAACGGAAGAAAATAGGACATGTTCTATTTTTCAATGGACCCTTCACACGGTCTGCTGAAACAACGGCCGTGTGAACGGCCCCATTGAAAAACATGCGTCCGTGTGACAGCGGTTGTTTTAACGGCTGTCACATGGCGTATTCTACATTCGTCTGAAAAAAGGTCAATTTTACGGGAAAAAAAAGGATCAGGCATGTAGAAATCCTACATGCTTGATCTTCTTTCTACCGACATCTGTAGGTAGGGAACTGTTGGGTCCCATATAAAGGAGATCTTTGGCCGATCCCACCGAAAAGACCAACTTGTCTGGTTAAGAAAACCCAATTTATAATACCATGAGTCAATAGAAGGGAATCCCACGAACAGCACCCTCATTTATCAGCCAGAGTGAAGAGCGGCAACAAAAAGCCTCTCTCCCTCTGAAGGACCGGGCAGCCCATTTATTTTCATCATTCATTTGGGGTCCCTATTGGCCAGAATAGAGAGCGACTTCAAAGAGTGGCTCTTGTTCTAGAGGACCAAACATGACCATGCATTACATTGATGGTCCTTTGATTTCACTGGACACCATGGAATGCATAATTTACCCTGCGGTGGCACAGTAAGGACTTCCTGTACATTCCTCTACCTCCGAAGGGCAATGTATGGGCAGTCATGACTCGATTTACATTTTTGTAGTCAAATATTGATTCTTCTTAAAGGGATATTCCAGCTAAAAATATTAATTCCACTGGATAGGTGGTAAATGTTAGGCTGGGTTCACACGACCTATTTTCAGACGTAATGGAGGCGTTTTACGCCTCGAACTACATCTGAAAAATCGGCTCCAATGCGTCGGCAAACATCTGCCCATTACTTTCAATGGGCTTTACGATGTACTGTGCCGACGACCCGTCAATTTACGCGTTGCTGTCAAAAGACAAAATTACAGCCTCGTCAAAAGAAGTGCAGGACACTTCTTGGGACGTTTTTGGAGCAGTTTTCTCATAGACTCCAATGGAAACAGCTCCAAAAACGGCCGTAAAAAATGCAGCAAAAAAAACGCCGCGAAAAATGCGAGTTGCTCAAAAAACGTCTGAAAATCAGGGTCTGTTTTCCCTTGAAAACAGCTCCATATTTTGAGAAGTTTTTGACTCTACGTGTGAACATACCCTTAGACTGGTGACTGCTGGGACCCGCATAATCACTTGAACAGGGGACCCCGTTCCCCTGTCCCCCCCAGCCACACAACATACGTGGCAGTAAGCATGCTCCATCAGCTGTACTAGACAGTGTAGTAATATCCCAAAATATTAGACAAATCGATTATTATTCTGTATTCAGTAGAAAGAACAGGGAACAAATCTGGCAAAAAAATCTTCTCTTAAGTTTACTATTACCTAGTATTATGTTCAAAGAATTAAGGGCATAGCAAACAGAAGTAAAAATATATAAATAGGGGTTCCACGTGGAATCGTTCCCTTTAAAAGCAGTCAGCGTAAGGCCATAGCAGAAAAACGCATTGATTATGAGTAATAAAGCTATCGTTTTGGTGGCTTTGATATGAGCATCTAGATTAGGGTTTCGGCAGCTGTCATCACTTTTTTGCATCTTCTTCATGTGTCCGTAGATAGATTTCATAATGGTCACCAGTGATGCTAAAGAGAAAAGAAGCCCCAAAGAAGACAACCCAATGAAAGCTTCATACAAGCAAACACATCTTGGTGGATCGAATGAGGCAGAAGTATTTTGTCGGGAAGCATTGAGGACCCAAATCAGGCCACTTTAAAGCCCCTTTAAATTGTACCTCTAGTTATACTGACTCATGTACTGACTGCAGGTGACCGTGGGTAGTTTTAGGAGCTGGATATCCAGGGGATACATTTAAAAAAGGGGCTGTTTTGTTGAATTACCCTTAAAGTGGTTGTCCACTACCAGACAGCCTATCCAATGGATAGGTCATCAGTATATGATCAGTGGGGGTCTGACACCCAGACCCCGCACCGATCAGCTGCTCCGGCTTGCGGGCACCGGACGTCCATGCCGGAAGCAGATGGCTCCGGTCATGAAATAGCGGTGAATAGGAGCAGAGCTGCAGCTCAGCCGCTATGCAATATATGGAGCCAACTGCTTCCAGCCCCGTACATTGCATACTGTGCAATGACATCTGATGCCTGCAGGCAGACTGAGCAGCTGATCGGTCCGGGGCCCGGGTGTCAGACCCCCACAGATCATATACTGATGACCCATCCGGTGGATAGGTCATCAGTTATCCGGTAGTGGACAACCCCTTTAATGTAATTAAATTCTAGCTGCCTAAAGTCACCACTAGAGGGAGCATATTTCGCACTTATTTATTTGGAGGTGTATACATTTGTATATGGTAAGACCCTAGTGGTGACTGAAGAATTGAATTATTGACCTCTAGAACTATATGTATGGAGCTCTGTATCAAAAAAAACAAAGCTGCATCCTCCAAAAAAATATTTTATTTCTTATTTATATTTATTATATCCCTATTCCTAAAGCTGTTGATCCAGAAGAAGGCGAAAAACCCTGGACAATTTGAGCCAATTCATGTCACAGGGGGAAAATTCCTTCTTGATCCCGGGAAAAGGCGATCAGTCCGATAACCCTGGATCAAAGCTGCTAATTCCTATTACAGTTTACTAATTATTATAGGTAATTAACCTAAATTATAATGACATTTAATTTAATTATTATATTGTTAGTATTACTTTGGTGTTGTTAATAATAATATAATGATACTACTATTGCTATCACTAATATCTAAGTCCCTATTCCTAAAGCTGTTGGTCCAGAAGAAGGCGAAAACCCTGGACACATTCAGCCAATTCGTGCCACAAGGGGAAAATTCCTTCTTGACCCCGGGAAAAGGCGATCAGTCCGAGAACCCTGGATCAAAGCTGCTGCTATTATTATATAATTATTTATGTTATTACTCTCTTATTATTATACTATTTCTAATATTACTGCACTCTTGCTACCAATATTAATATGACTGACCTTTTTAATCTAACAATTATTAATATTATTATTATCATATTATTAATATTACTTTTGTTGCTGTTGATGTAATAACAGTTAAGATGTTTCCATACAAGTCTTCATCTTCTCATTGGTCTGAGGAGGATGGTCCAGATGATGTTCCTCTTCCCTCTGATGTTCTTCATCATATCATGGAGGAAGGAATGCTGGCGGATTTTCTTTCTTCTTCCTGTCCGACACTGAATTCTTCTCATCGCCTCTTTAACCGTTTTCTCTTCCTCCTCCTCCTCTTTCTCTTCATCCTCCTCTTTCTCTTCAACCACATTCTCTTCTTCTTCATCCTCGTTGTCTGATTTCTCATCAACCTCCATGTCTTCCACTTCATTGTCTTCCTCCTCCTTGTCTTCCTCCTCCATGTCTTCCACTTCATTGTCTTCCTCCTCCTTGTCTTCCTCCTCTTTGTCTTCCTCCTCATGGTCTTCTTGCACTTGTTCCTCCTCGCGCTCTTCTGCCTCTCTTTCCTCCTTCTTGACCTCCTCTTCCTTTAGATCCTCACACAGATGGCTTCATGTAGGTTTGGGCTCTTCTTCATCCCACGGCCATGGCAGATATTTCCGCTGAGCTTCGCGGTTCGTTGGCATGAGGCGCTAAGAAGATAAAATATTCAGTCAATTGTCTATTGAAACGCTCCAATAAAATTTTTCCATCTATAGAAAGAATATGGACAAATCTGTTATAGAGAGAACATAATAACCAGTATGATCACTGACCTCCATCTTGAAGATTGGGGATGGTAAGAATTTCGTGCAGTAGATCAGGCGCTGTAGATCTCTCTCCTCCGTGGTGCTGGGGTAAGCTGAAGAGAGAAACAACCAGATAATGGGATCAGTCATAAAACGACACCATAAACCATAACATAACATTACAAAAATATTCCTTTAATCTGTCATCAATGGGACATGAAAGGTGCTTTATTTTAAAATATTCTGGATTATTGGACGGGCATAGCAAAGTATAGAAATCTTAGTTTCAATCTTCAATTTCCTTACTGGTTCTCTCTGCGCAGTCTTCCACATTATAGTACAGTTTTGTGCTAAATTACCAAATTTTCGGGATTATCAGATACAAAAGAGTTTTACTGTATTTTGAGATCATCTATCAATCACTTTCTTGGGGTAAAGTCTAATTATTTTAAAAAAACTCACTTATGAAGGGTCTAAGTCCAAAAGCGGATTCCTGCTGCCGATAGATGTCCTAAAGAGAAGAGAATCCAGTAAGTGACCACTTATCCCTCCTCAGGAATGGACAGTAGGACAAGGGGTCAGTTTTACAAATGAGCAGCCGGTGATTTGTGGACTTGTTACCTGTCCGGGGCTCTTACTCAATAAGCCGCTACTTGTCTGAGTGGACATCCGGCCACATGGACCTCTCCTGCTGGATCCAAGTCTCCTGCTACATGTCCATCACAGGGAAGGAAAAAACAGGACAATGAAGCCACTGACCTCCAGAGATCTGCTGCCCGCTGCCATCCTGTACCCGTCCTGAACTGTAGAATCCAAATCACAATCTGAAACACAAAAAAAAGATGTAGTCCCAGATCTGATAAAGACCCAAAATCCGGCAACTTTCCACATGCATTAATAGTGAATGTCCAAAAATATGTATATTTTTTAAATCTAAGGAGATCTAAAATTCTGAGTTGAATAATTAATTGTTCGGGACGCCAATTGCATACGATACCTTCAAGTTTGTGGCCTGTGATTGGTGCCTCAGGTCACATGATCTATGACCCATAAGGAACAGCAATGCACAAGTACAGACCACGCAGCACCATAATCTGGACAGTGCAGCGCTTGGCGGTCCTATAGCTCCCATAGATCTTGTATGAGGTGTCAGTGTGCGGCTGCATCTCTTCTTACAATCTCCTCCACACTGCGGTCGTCCGGTTGTGGAGGAGAGCAGGGGCGTAGCTATAGGGGTGCAGAGGTAGCAGTAGTACCCAGACCCTGATGCCTGAGGGGACCAGAGGCTAAAAAAGAAGACACCAGTATGACATACATCACATAGTAGATGGGGGCCCTGTTATAAATATCACACTGGGCCCCAGGAGTTTCACAATATTCCTCTGGAGAAATGTATACTGGGGACCCCAGTACTATTGATCGTGGGGGTCCCGGCAGTGATTAAACATGTATGGCCCCTCCGGTGTATAGGTGAGAAATGTTTCTGGTGGGAGAATCTCTTTATCATGTGTGATCATCATTTTCTGCGCTGTTTATTTCTTACATCTTGACATTATAGAACATTTATCTCTGGAAATCTTCATGTAACATTCTCCACGGTGGATTTTACTGTATTTTGGGCTTTGTGCTCTCATATATATATATATATATATATATATATATATATATATATATATATACAGACAGTGATAATACATTGGAGTGTGGCCTGTACTGGTATTTGTAGCCGTATAGGAGGAGGAATATAGGTAATACTGGACACAAATACATATGGTATATGGAATTTCATTTCTGCCCTATAAAGATATATGACATGAATATTTTGTCTATGTTAATTCCATTCACAAGTACAGAATACACCCCAAAACATCAACCAAAGTGTCCCCATTTACAGCGTCATAAGAGTGACCCTATAAACAGTTCCAGCAGACCGCCCCTCATTAAAAATATTGCCAGCAATGCCCCCACATAATGCCAGCAGAGTGTCCCTAATAAACATTACTGGCAGCAGAGAGTCCCTAATAAACATTACTGGCAGCAGAGAGTCCCTAATAAACATTACTGGCAGCAGAGAGTCCCTAATAAACATTACTGGCAGCAGAGAGTCCCTAATAAACATTACTGGCAGCAGAGAGTCCCTAACAAACATTACTGGCAGCAGAGAGTCCCTAAGAAACATTACTGGCAGCAGAGAGTCCCTAAGAAACATTACTGGCAGCAGAGAGTCCCTAATAAACATTACTGACAGCAGAGAGTCCCTAATAAACATTACTGGCAGCAGAGAGTCCCTAAGAAACATTATTGGCAGCAGAGAGTCCCTAATAAACATTACTGGCAGCAGAAAGTCCCTAAGAAACATTACTGGCAGCAGAGAGTCCCTAAGAAACATTACTGGCAGCAGAGAGCCCCCAATAAACATCACTGGCAGAAGAGAGCCCCTAATAAACATTACTGGCAGCAGAGAGTCCCTAATAAACATTACTGGCAGTAGAAGAGTCCCTAATAAACATTATTGGCAGCAGAGAGTCCCTAATAAACATTACTGGCAGTAGAAGAGTCCCTAATAAACACTACTGGCAGCAGAGAGTCCCTAATAAACATTATTGGCAGCAGAGAGTCCCTAATAAACATTACTGTCAGCAGAGAGTCCCTAATAAACATTACTGGCAGCAGAGGGTCTCTAATAAACATTACTGTCAGCAGAGGGTCCCTAATAAATGTTGCTGGCAGCAGAGAGTCCCTAATAAACATTACTGGCAGCAGAGAGTCCCTAATAAATATTACTGGCAGCAGAGGGTCCCTAATAAACATTACTGGCAGCAGAGAGTCCCTAATAAACATTACTGGCAGCAGAGAGTCCCTAATAAACATTACTGGCAGCAGAGAGTCCCTAATAAACATTACTGGCAGCAGAGGGTCCTATATAACCAGTTCCAGGAGACGCTTCCCATCACACAGCCATAGAGTAAATTATAAAATGCTGGTTGCCTGCAGACACCACTAGGGGGAGCACACAATTTCCATATTTATACAGGTTATATAGAAGTTATTAGTGGTAATATAAATACAATGTGACAGCTCCCCCTAGTGATGGTTACCAGCAGTAAACAGTAACATGGGAGATGAGAAAAATGGGGGTCAGTTATATCACATTATGGGGGAATTCACCGATGTCCAACTTCACTCGCCGTTGTCCTGTAACACACTGAGGACCACTGAGCGGTTGTTGTTTCAAATTCAAATCCAGCGATCCCATTGGCTGCTGATCAGTGATGTATGGAACAGTAAATTTAAAGGGACATAACTCTTATTTCACTAGACTGCATTTATTATATGTTTGCTATAATTCTGCTTATAACATGAAGCTGTGGAGATAATCTGCAGGGACGGGTTATATTTCTCTTAATATTGGGATTGGGATTAGAGGTTATATCAGTTTCTATCCTGTATCAGGACATTTCTTTTATAATTTGACTTATTATTAACTATCAATGTGCCATGAAGGATCTGATATCAGAAATCACAGTTGTTTAATGGACGTTGCTGTTTAACCCCTTCCTGAGTAGGTTATTTGGGGTGATCAGATCTCGGGGTTTCCATCTCTTTATCATTCCAGTGTTTGGTTTATTTCTATCATTTTATTGTAAATGATAATGGAAGTCGGATGACAGCAAATAAGCAGCGAGACCCTCTGTGCTAAGTGGTCAGGGGTGTCGTGGTCTCATCCAGCATCAGAAGGGGGCACTGTTTTTCTCTTTGCTATGAGGCCCTATAAATTCTTTCAGAAACAGAAGTGCTGCCGATGAGAGAGATTTACCATTCAGGAACATAATAAATCTGGGTGACAAGTCCTATATGCGCTGTAATGGCAGCTGTACTGGTTGTCACCCATTTTTCCCAGTCTCCTGAATGAGAAGTCTGCCTAATTATACAGTGATCCAGCCCCTGCTGTTATATTGCTGCATAATTAGGTAGGTTTACCCTTCAGGGTCTAGGCAAGTTGGGTAACAACCCATATGGAGGCGGTCGTTCTCACCCAGCTTTTCCAGAAACAGAAAAAAACAAAAACATAAGGCATCGCGGCGCCCGCAAATCGCGGCCATGCACATGGCTACTGTCGTCTGCATGAGGCCTAATATCACTGCATCACTCTTTTCTAATTGCGGTGTCCCTTGCTGCTCTCTCCTTCTGTGTTTCATACACTACCTAGTGCGTGCGCTTGCTGACTAACCCGGTCTTTAGGGCCAGCGCGTGTAGGAGGAACTACCGCGGTTGGTACACAATGAACAAGACACACCTTCTGCTTGAGCAACTTCTTTACTGCGGAGAGCAATTAACAATAACTTCTTCTCTATGGAGCAGACAGGAAGCCTGAGGTTGAGGACTTCGATCCCGCTGGAAGTCCCCCGGAGAGAGGTTGTACCTGACCCCACGTTGCCGGCTTGGCTAAGGAAACACCGCTGTCAGTCACGGCGGGAGCTACTCGCTACTGACAGCCTACCCTAGGGTAAGAGTCACACTCTCGGCCCACGGGTCGCGTCGTGGGAACCAGCCACTAACGTACCTACTAGCACCGTCACGGGTCCTTGCGGAGCTGTCCGCTACCTTTCATGACAAACCCTCTCTCTCCTCAGTCGGTGGTCCGAACGGTGGAACCCCTAGGACGCAACTGAACTGGCGGGCTGACGCTACGAGTTACACGAAGTCCAGCTAATAGTCCAACAAATTCCCGTCAACCCGACCGTTCCTTCTGTCTGCTCCCGCTCCAACAAGTTTCATAAATAACAGTTCGATGCAAGGTTACATGCGGTGCTCATAAATAACAGTTCGATGCAAGGTTACATGCGGTGCTCATAAATAACAGTTTGATGCAAGGTTACATGCGGTGCTCATAAATAACAGTTCGATGCAAGGTTACATGCGGTGCTCATAAATAACAGTTCCATGCAGGGTTACATGCGGTGCTTCATCAATAACAGTTCTATGCAGTGTTACATGCAGCGTTTTAGCAATAACAGTTCCATGCAGGGTTACATGCGGCGTTTTAGCGGTAACAGTTCCATGCAGGGTTACATGCGGCGTTTTAGCGGTAACAGTTCCATGCAGGGTTCTAGGCCTAATTCAGGCTACAACAGCCGAAGTTAGTGTAAGGATAGTCTTTCACGTACTTGGTAACCAGGGTAGGCGCGGACCGTACTACGCTTGGAGAGTCAGGTAGTACTGCGGCTAATGGGACTTTGCCTTGGGAGGTCTGAGGGTCCTAGTGAGGCTACGTGTGTGTGTGTGGCTGGTACCTGTAGTGGATGCTGAGGCTCCACTCCACTCTCTTGCTCAGGCAGTCCTCCGTTAGTTGCACTCCTGCCAGTCCGTTCCTCTGCAGGGAGGCACGTTCCTCCTCACAATCTCCTCCTGCTGCCACACCGCCGATCCTCTTCTCTGAAGCTGCAAATCCAGCAGCCTCTACCGCCTCTCCTCTTCTCTCCCTAAGACTCGGCTCCTCTCTGCTCCTTTCTCCTGTTCTCCTCCTCGCTCTTGCTCCTTCTTCACCCACACTCTCTCTGCTCTTCTCCTCCCTCCTTTTCGCGCCACACACCGCTCCGCCCCTCTCCCTTCCCGCGCTTCCCCTCCTCGCTCTAGTCCCGCCGCGCGAGAGTCCGTCCTCCTCCTTCTTCGGCGCAGGCGTCATGGCTGGCGGCAGGGCGGCCATTGCCATGACGCCCAAGACGCTCCTTCGTCCGGAGCTGCGGCCACTTCAGCCGCCCGACAGCTTGGCCCCCACTGTCCTCCGGAGAGAGGTAAGCAGGGACGCACCCTTACACGCACACCTACTACTTAACTCTCCCAAGGTATAAAATTAACCTCCTCCTGTCCACCATTGCTTGAGTAATTTGGATCCTCCTAGCTTGCTAGTGATATCTGATCAATTGTTTGTTTTTCCTGTGTTTGACCTCAACTTTTACCTTGACTCTCCTTGCCTGCTGCCTCTTCCTAGTGACCCGTGACGTACCTCTGCCGCCTGCCCCGACCTTTGGCTTTACCAACCGTGCTCGTTTGCCGGCCTATACTATACCTAACCCGGCATTCGTCTGCTGTTCCTTTACCATAACGACGGCCATCGCTAAGGGAGACTTCTCTCGGAGGTAGTGAATACCTGGGGTTCCCTTAGATTCCGCTATCTGGTTTAGCCCCATGTGACCCTTGATGACCCAGTGGGTTCCCACCATCCTCTGTAGGCCCTATGACAGTCTCTCTATCCACAGGCCCCGTTACAACATTCAGTAGATAAATGTTACAGATACATTATGAATTGGTTATTGTACTACTTTACTGTTACACTAGGCTCTATTGCCACATGCAGGGTCATTTTAACAAATTTGTGGGGCCCGTGGCAAAAATTTAAAAGGCAAATTGGCACACACCCAGAAGATGTTCATACCACCCCTGTTATCCCACAAAACAGTTCTCAAGGGTTTATGCAATTGTGACCCAAAATAGGTGTTTTTGGGAGGGTCCGTGGGTGTTCCTGGGTGGATCGAGTTAGGGCTTAAAATTTCCCTGGAAGGGTGATTCAAATTTTAGGAGATCTCCACCCAGGACAACAGCCTCAAAAGCTCCATGTGGTGTGTCAGCCACAAATGTTCCTCAGAGACCGGCATAGACTGCCCACCAGAGTGCTTATCACAGATCCCCCCCAAAGTGCTTGTTACAGATACTTACCCAAGCGCCCCTCTTTAGCTAAGCGTATACCGCAGACAGTGTATACAGCGGTCAGAAAACATCACATAGCCCCAACATACATATTACATACACTGTCCAGGTGAATAGTCCCATACAGTATATCCCTGTACAGATCTGTGATGTTGCTGGCTGTGTGAGGTGTCCAGGGGTTAGGCTACCATGATGATCTATGACTGCGGGGGCAGGGACGGAGGTCACATTTGGGGTAGGTACTATTGTCAGGTCCGTATGTCAGGGTAGATTCCTTGTCCCTGTTATTTCACACCGAATAACCACCTCTGTAAATGTAAACCTGAATGCATGCCTAGAAATAAGTAAACCAGCCAGAGAGATGTTGGTACACAGCTTTCCTCAGATAGGACAGGAAGTCAACTGAACTTTATTTTAGAACAAAGAACACAAAAAGACACATGTCTCCTCCCTAGAGATGTGGGACGTGCTTAAGCCCCATTGGCTCCTCAGCTGTAAGTTCTTCTGTGCATTTCTCTTTCATTCCAGGGGCGGTGTCTCCATAGGCGTGTCCGACATGAACAAAGAACTTGTTATATATCAGTATATTACACAAAGAACTGAAATGTATATACATATGTGTGAGGATAATATTTTTGCAAACAATATACATGGTAATGATCCCCGACACTATATACTCTACACAATTGTGGCTGTACTTCTATTGGGCAGATTCTTCAACTATAACGCTGGCGTGCTCATCGGTAGTCCTCTATTCGCATTCTCCAGAAACAGCGCCACTCCTGTCCATGGCTGTGTATGGTATTACATTCAAGTGAATAGAGTTGAACTGCAAGACTGCACACAGTCCATGGTCAAGAGTGGCGATAACCCGTTTAAAGCATTTTTTTAATAAATATATATGGCTGTCTTTCCTCCTTTACAAATTGTGACCCCCTCAGCTCAATTGCGACTTGGAAACATATCACTTTTATTGAGATAGGAATATTTATTATGTTTCAATCTTGCAGTGTGTTCATATACATAACAGATTAATTCACTGGTGTGGCACTTTAATAAGCTGTGCTCTATTGTAATATTCGCTTTTCTGCACTGGCAGTAAGCCCAAGACCCAGCCCAAGTCCTACCAGTCATATTGTGCCCTCTAGTGCTTCAAAGGGGGTCTACATTTAAATAAAATCCTGAACTTTAGGCCTTATTCAGACGAACATGGGGAAACTCGGATGTGAAAAATAGCCATTTTTCACATCTGAGTTGCCCCCGTGTGGGTCCCATTTTCACGGATCCCCATAGACTTGAGTCTATGGAGGGATCCGTGAAAACGGAAAATAGGACATGTTCTTTTTTTCAACGGACCCTTCATACGGTCCGTTGAAACAACGGCCGTGTGAACGGCCCCATTAATATACATGCGTCCGGGGGACAGCGGTTGTTTTAACGGCTGTCACACGGCGTATTCTACGTTCGTCTGAAAAAAGGTCAATTTTACGGGGAAACAAAGGATCAGGCATGTAGAAATCCTACATGCTTCATCTTCTTTCTACCGACATCGGTAGGTAGGGAACTGTTGGGTCCCATATAAAGGAGATCTTTGGCCGATCCCACTGAAAAGACCCAATTAAGAAAACCCAATTTATAATACCATGAGTCAATAGAAGGGAATCCCACGAACAGCACCCTCATTTATCAGCCAGAGTGAAGAGCGGCAACAAAAAGCCTCTCTCCCTCTGAAGGACCGGGCAGCCCATTTATTTTCAACATTCATTTGGGGTCCCTATCGGCCAAGATAGAGAGCGACTTCAAAGAGTGGCTCTTGTTCTAGAGGACCAAACATGTCCATGTATTACATTGATGGTCCTTTGATTTCACTGGACACCATGGAATGCATAATTTACCCTGCGGTGGCACAGTAAGGACTTCTTGTACATTCCTCTACCTCCGAAGGGCAATGTATGGGCAGTCATGACTCGATTTACATTTTTGTAGTCAAATATTGATTCTTCTTAAAGGGATATTCCAGCTAAAAATATTAATTCCACTGGATAGATGGTAAATGTTAGGATGGGTTCACACGACCTATTTTCAGACGTAATGGAGGCGTTTTACGCCTCGAACTACGTCTGAAAAAATGGCTCCAATGCGTCGGCAAACATCTGCCCATTACTTTCAATGGGCTTTACGATGTACTGTGCCGACGACCCGTCAATTTATGCGTTGCTGTCAAAAGACGGCTCATAAAATTACAGTCTCGTCAAAAGAAGTGCAGGACACTTCTTGGGACGTTTTTGGAGCCGTTTTCTCATAGACTCCAATGAAAACAGCTCCAAAAACGGCCGTAAAAAACGCAGCGAAAAACTTCGCGAAAAATGCAAGTTGCTCAAAAAACGTCTGAAAATCAGGGTCTGTTTACCCTTGAAAACAGCTCCGTATTTTGAGACGTGTGAGCATACCCTTAGACTGGTGGGGGGGGGGTGACTGCCGGGACCCGCATAATCACTTGAACAGGTGACCCCGTTCCCCTGTCCCCCCAGCCACACAACATACGTGGCAGTAAGAATGCTCCATCAGCTGTACTAGACAGTGTAGTAATATCCCAAAATATTAGACAAATCCATTATTATTCTGTATTCAGTAGAAAGAACAGGGAACAAATCTGGCAAAAAATCTTCTCTTAAGTTTACTATTACCTAGTATTATGTTCAAAGAATTAAGGGCATAGCAAACAGAAGTAAAAATATATAAATAGGGGTTCCACGTGGAATCGTTCCCTTTAAAAGCAGTCAGCGTAAGGCCATAGCAGAAAAACGCATTGATTATGAGTAATAAAGCTATCGTTTTGGTGGCTTTGATATGAGCATCTAGATTAGGGTTTCGGCAGCTGTCACCACTTTTTTGCATCTTCTTCATGTGTCCGTAGATAGATTTCATAATGGTCACCAGTGATGCTAAAGACAAAAGAAACCCCAGAAGACAACCCAATGAAAGCTTCATACAAGCAAACACATCTTGGTGGATCGAATGAGGTAGACGTATTTTGTCGGGAAGCATTGAGGACCATCTTTGACCAATTCTTCTCCGATAAGTCCCATGAGAAAGTAAGACTTAAAAAGAAGGAGCCAATAACGGATGGAAGTAGGAGCCATAGGATCATCTTGGGGAATCTTCTTTGGAGATACACGTAGAACTGGTGTTGGATGTTCACAATTCGGAAGCAAAAATTTACAGATAGCCAGGTGGAAAGCCAGATGTTACAAGACATTATTGCCAGACACACAACTGTGCTAACCCTTTGGACTTCAAAAGTGAACACCATATTGATCTGTGGTAACCGCAAAATATATCCACAAAATTTAAGAACTTCGTATAATGAACTGAAGAAGCTGATGCCACAAATAAGTTGATCAGACCTGTTAATGTTTTTGTTTTTCACCCATTCCAGGGCATTCACGACAAGAAGGAAGGTGTTGCCTAAAAATGAACCCGATAGAGCAATAATATCAATAATTGTTAGCACAATGGTCAACATATTGATTCTCTTTGGTCTTGAAAACTTTTACCGAAGCGTTCTTGTTTACCGAATGTGAAAGGTCTGTAGACAGGACAAATATTAGACACGTCGTGAGTGAACATTGATGAGAACAATTCAAATACTGTCTCCATGCAACTGGACACCTAACACCTCTGTTGTACAGAACTTATCCCAGGGAATTCACACCAAGAATGAAGGTATTTCCCAAAAATGAACTCAATTGAGCGATAAGATGAATAGTGGTTGGAAGAACGATGCGCCAATTTGGTTCTCTCTGGTCTCGAAAACATTCACAGAAGCATCCATGATGATTGAAGGTGAAATGTCTATAGGCAAGACAATAGTAGTCATGTCGTGAGTGAACATTAACTTGAGAACAATGCAAATACTGTCTCTACGCAACTGGACACCTCTTTTCAGATTAACCATTTCCCGGGCATTCACGCTGAGAAATGTGCTCAATTGAGCGATAAGACGAATAGTTAATGGTAGAACGGTCAGCATATTGATTCTCTCCAGAATCTCCATTGATGACAGAGTGTGGCAAGTCTATAGACAGGACAACCAGTAGACATGTCGTGTGACGGATGACTTGAGCGCAATGGAAATTCTGTCTCATGTAAGTTTTTTTTTTTTTTTTCAAATCCAGTATGCTACTTAAATGCAAAGGGCAAATATTTCATCAGACTTCTCTATACTCTCCTGTAACTGCAGCGATCTACGGGAGCCTGTCTTCCGCCTGACAAGGAGCGCCGATCCCAGCCGAAAGGGGAGGGTCCTCAGCTGAGCGCTTCTGCACCTTCATTTCAGTGACGGTCGCGGCACCTGGGCCCCCACAGATCCAAACTTTTGATACAGTTGTGTCCATCTTTATCTTGACTTTTAACCTATTAAATACAGTGTCAGGAAACTTTAACTTGACTTTTTCAATGGCTTTTGTTGTGTGACATCACGCTGCGCAAGTTATCAGAGTCAAGATAAACTTGGCTACATCTGTATGTCTTTATGACATATCAAAAGTTTTTTGAAAGTGCAGATAATCTTTAAGGCTCCATGCACACGACCATATTTTCATCTATCCGTAAATATGGATCCATAGTCATCCGTAACTTAATCGTATACACAGAACGGTATCCGCAAATATGGTCCGTAGTGCATTTGTATTTGATCCATATATACGTATTCGTAAAAAAGAGGGACGCTGCAAATGATGTCACCTACATGTTGCATAGCATTGATTCCGTAAATACGTACGGTTTACGGATGCACATCCGTAGCCGTCTGTATTTACGGAAGCGCCCATAGACTTCTATAGGAGAGTCCGTGCTATAATTACGGACAAGAATAGGACAGGTTCTATAATTTTTTCAGCATGGATACCCATCAGTAAAAATACGGAAAGGTGTCCGTGGCCAATAGAAATGAATGGGTCCGTAATTACGGATGAAATATACAGTCGTGTGCATGGGGCCTAAGGGTCATTTTAGGGTGCCCGTACACGTAGCAGACATGCAGTGGTTGAATGCCGCCAATTGCCATGGTTTTGCTATGCAGGTTTTTGCCCCACATCACACTACCACCACACGCTTGTTGCATGTACGGGCATCAGATAGTGATCGATTCCAAAGTGGGGCATGACATACTGAGATTGAGAACTTTTTGTTATAAATTAAATTATTGTTAAGTCTATTTGTTAGGCTGGGTTCACACAACCTATTTTCAGGCGTAAACGAGGCGTATTATGCCACGATTTACGCCTGAAAATACGGCTACATCACGTCGGCAAACACCTGCCCATTCATTTGAATGGGTTTGCCGACGTACTGTGCCGACGACCTGTCATTTACGCATCGTCGTTTGACAGCTGTCATACGACGACGCGTAAATTGACTGCCTCGGCAAAGAAGTACAGGACACTTATATACATTATATGCAGGGCACTTCTTTGCAACGTAATTTGAGCCGTTTTTCATTGAAGTCAATGAAGAGCAGCTCAAGACTACGAGCGTCAAAGACGCCTCGCATAATACGAGGAGGAGCTTTTACGTCTGAAACGACGCAGCTGTTTTCTCCTGAAAACAGTCTGTCTTTTCAGACGTAAAAGACACTTATCGTGTGCACATACCCTTATTGTTCTTTGTTCAGCATGATCACCTTTATACTTTTTCAATATGAATTGTCCATGTACGGTATAGATGTAGCAGAGGAAGAAGTAGCCACCAGTATTATAAGGGCTCATTCAGATGAACGTTGAATACGATACGTGTGACGGCCATTAAAAAACATCCGTCACGCGGACGCATGTATTACAGTGGGGTCGTTCGCACGGCTATTGTTTCAACGGACCTTGTGAAATTTTTGCTTATTCTTTTTCACTTTTTCCTCCTCGCCTTAATTTTTTTATTTTTCTGTCGACATTGTTTGCGGGACGAGTTGTAGTTTTTATTGGCACTATTTATTGTACCATATAATGTACTGGGAAACAGAAAAAAATCCTTTGTGAGGTGAAATGGGAAAAACAGCAATTCCACCATAGTTTTTTGGGTTTCCTTTTTGTGGGCAAGGTTTGTTTATTTTGTTTTTTTTTACAGCGTTCACAGCACGGTAAAAAATACATTTTAACTTTATTCTGCAGGTCGATACGATTACAGTGATACCAAATTGATACAGTTTTTTATGCTTTACCACTTTTACATATTCTGAGAGCCAAAACTTTTAGATTTAGTTTTTTTCTACAGCATTCACTGTGCATGGTAAATAGTTTGTACTTGTAGATGCGGCGATACCAACTACGTTAATTTAAAAAAAAAATTACATTACTTTAGGGAGAAAATGGGAAACGTTTTTTTTTATTAGTCCCTGTGGGGAACTTGAACTAGCGATTGTTAGGCTGGGTTCACACGTGGCGGAATTTCACTTGAATTCCGCTGCGGACACTCCGCAGCGTTAATCCGCAGCGGAGCCGTTTCTCCATTGACTTCCACTTAAATTTAGAAGTGTTCGTTTAGACGATGCGTAAAATTCCGCTGCGGAGCATAGGCTGCGGAGCGGAATTTGGTGTCCGCAGCATGCTCTGTCTGTTGCGGAGCAGTGGCGGACTGGTTGCGGACTCATGGCGGAATTTCTCCATTGACTTCAATGGAGATTCTAAGTTCCGCAATGAAGTCCGCAGATGTCATGTAAATGTTATATGTGCTGCGGATGCGTCTTGCTTTTTTAACATGACATTTCTTCATTCTGGCTGGACCTATGTATTTCTAGGTCTACAGCCAGACTGAGGAAGTCAATGGGGCTCCCGGAATTACGGGAGCGTTGCTAGGAGACGTCAGTAAATAGTCACTGTCCAGGGTGCTGAAAGAGTTAAGCGATCGGCAGTAACTGTTTCTGCACCCTGGACAGTGACTACCGATCCCAATATACAGCAACCTGTAAAAAAATAGAAGTTCATACTTACCGAGAACTCCCTGCTTCTGTCTCCAGTCCAGCTTCCCAGGATGACGTTTCAGTCTAAGTGACGGCTGCAGCCAATCACAGGCTGCAGCGGTCAGATGGACTGCCGCGTCATCCAGGGAGGTCGGGCTGGATGCCGAAAGAGGGACGCGTCACCAAGACAACGGCCGGTAAGTATGAAATTCGTTTACTTTCACTAGGGAAAGTGCTGTCCCTTCTCTCTATCCTGCACTGATAGAGAGAAGGGAAGCACTTTTTCCGCAGTCCGCAGCAGCTAGTACGCATCAATTTACTGCACATTTTGGGCAGATCCGCAGCCGTAATCCGCAACCCGGATTAGGTGCGGCATTGATGCGGACAGTTGCGGAGGAAATCCGCCACGTGTGGTCATGCCCTAAGGGTATGTTCACACGGCCTATTTACGGACATAATTCGGGCATTTTAACCCCCGAATTACGTTCGAAATTACGGCTTGAAAGCGTTGACAAACATCTGCCCATTGAAAGCAATGGGCTGACGTTTGTCTGTTCACACGAGGCGTATATTTACGTGTCGCTGTCAAAAGACGGTGCGTAAATAGACGCCCGCGCCAAAGAAGTGTCATGTCACTTCTTCAGACGTAAATGGAGCCGTTTTCCATGGACTCCATGGAAAACCAGCTCCAGTTATGTCCGTAATGGACGCGGCGTTCAAGTGCCTGCACATGCCGTTACGGCTGAAATGACGGGGCTGTTTTCTCCTGGAAACAGCCCCGTAATTTCAGCTGTTACGGACGCTGCCGTGTGAACATACCCTTAGATTGCTTGCACAATATACCGCAATACTTATGTATTGCGGTATATTGTGTTTATTACCTGCTCCTATTAAGCCGTGCCGTACAAAGATGGCAGACCTGGAGGCCTTCATTGGGCACCTAGGCTGCAATGGCAATTATCAGAAACCCATGATCGCTTAGATGCTGCGGTTGCTATTGACCATGGCATAGGTCCTATCTTCGATCCCAGCATCTGCAGTAATGTGTCAGCTGTATGTTACAGCTGACACCCGATAAGTATGAAGTATGGAGCGTGACATCCGGAAAGGGCTCCCCCATGGTGGCTGTCATGTACGTGTATGTGGCATTTTGCCAAGGGGTTAAAACAAATAGCAATTGTTAGGATTCTCACTGAAGTGGATCCTTGAACCGCAATCGGTTTGGCACTGTCTAAGCGGAGGTAAGGAGTCGAAGAAATCTGCGGTGGCAGAGGTGCAAGATGAAGGCAGAATCTAGGGGTAAGGCCAAGGTCATGGTCAAGGTTAAACAGTAAATAGCTCAATAGAAAGTACCTTAATCTACGCAATAGTGTATCATCAGATTTCTCCTTAAATATACCACTAGGCCTGACATCATCAAAGCGGGACTGTTGTAAAGGCAACCGGAGTTGACAAGCGGTTGAAAGCGGAAAGGCCTCTGCCGCAAGCAAATCGGCGTTGGATCGGGGAGAGGTATCAGTAATAGGAGATCTGTATTAACCACTGCTGTTTTTCTCACTGCATATACGGTATAACTAAACAGCACCGTGTGGGAGGGGCTCCCGTGTGATTGACAACTCCGTGTGGGAGGGGCTCCCATGTGATTGACAGCTCTGTGTGGGAGGGGCTCCCATGTGATTGACAGCTCTGCTCTGTAACTACAGATCCTCTTATGCTGCTGTCCTGTGCTAGAAGATTAATGCGCATCAGAATTTTAAATTATCCTTATTAAAGATACACAAACGCCTGTGTGTACATTTAAAAATGATGTCAAACTATGTTAATTTCTGTGTGTAGTGATCGGCCAACACAACAGCTACAGATGCACAAACTGGGGGACTTTTCTATGCCAGTGTTCTGGTGTAGAAAAGTCACCCAAAAGTTTTGGCTTTTTTACACCGCCCTCGCCAGTTTTTTGTGACGGGGTGTGACTTTCCAAAAGGGGGTGGAGTCACTACAGCCTGACTAAATAAGACATAAAACACTTTTTTCACACCTTTAAGGAATGTTTCAGGTAGTTCTCATTGAAATTAAATAAACCAGTCTATCAATCTAGAATTTCCATCTATTCCCAGTCTAATTGACCTGGATATTCTACCTTATATTTTTTATTACATAATAACCTTAGCTAATGGCTTTGTCAAGAATTTATAAGCTTTCATTGAATTGGTTGACAATTCCCTTGTTTATCACGGGATGAATTTTAACAATAGACATGAAACCAACCAGGCAGACTTGAGCAGTAACATTGTATCTCCAGACAAGTTCTGCCTCCCAATGTGTTGAATCCTTCAGGGTTTACTGAAACCGATGTAAGCACAAAACATATCATTTACTTACAGTGTCGAACTGGAGTACCTTGGGCCCACCAGAGGAGATAATTCGTGGGGCCCACCTTTCAGCTATATAAAAATAATGCAACAACTCTTGATTGTGTAGTAAAACGTGTGTAGTAAAACAAATTACCACCGTACAGTGACCATATAGAGGTAGAAACCAGTCCTACACAGGCTCTCTGCAGACCATATAAGTGACTACAGTACAGTGAAATCCAGTAACTCACAGGTGATGTCTTCTCTGTTTGGAGTCATACACTTCCCTATTCTTCTTCATCCGTCCCAGAACGCCATGACGACTTATTCCAGCCACAAATCGCCTCTGCAGAATTTGCAACACAAACATCTTTGGCTCCTCAGGGTATGTGCACACACACTATTTACGTCCGTAATTGACGGACGTATTTCGGCCGCAAGTCCCGGACCGAACACAGTGCAGGGGGCCGGGCTCCTAGCATCATAGTTATGTACGATGCTAGGAGTCCCTGCTACTCCGTGGAACTGCTGTCCCGTACTGAAAACATGATTACAGTTGTCCTGCAGAGAGGCAGGGACTCCTAGCATCGTACATAACTATGATGCTAGGAGCCCGACTCCCTGCACTGTGTTCGGTCCGGGACTTGCGGCCGAAATACGTCCGTCAATTACGGACGTAAATAGTGTGTGTGCACATACCCTCACATTTCCAGCACCCTCCCCACCTATTCCCCACCCTCTAAAATAACTTGCCATTTATAGTGCCCCAGATGGAAATGATGTCCCCTCTTAGTGCCCCACACTGTAATAGTACCCTCTTATAGGCCCCATTCAGTAATAGTGCTCCACTTAGTGCCACACACAGTAATAGTGCACCCCAAACAGTAATAGTGCTTTCCTTAGGCCTCACACAGTAACAGTGCCCCCCAATAGTAATAATGTCCCCTTTAGGCCTCACTCAGAATAAGTGCCCCCAAACAGCAATTTTGCCACCCTATAGGCCTCACACAGTAATAGTGTCCCTTTGTACTGCTTACAAAGGAATTCCTCCATATGTGCTCCCACACAGAAGCAAAGTCCCCCTTTTTGCCCCATACAGTAGTTAGGTCCACTTTGTGCTCCTCTATAGTAGTTAGGTCCTGCTTTGTGTTCCCTTACAGTAGTTAGGTCCCTTTGATGCCCCATATAGTAGTAAGCACCCCTTTATGCCCCTATACCAGGGATCTCAAACTCGGCCGGGTAAGTGGGCCACATATAGAAAAAATGGGAAGTTGACGGGCCGCATTACTTTCAAATTTGATACAATACAAAATAATTGTTAATCAATTAGTTATTTGAACTACTATATTACTATAATAATAATAATACTACATTACTATAATAATAATAATACATTAGTATAATAATACCGCTAGGTTTAAAATTTGAGAGAATTCTCCACGTGCTTTTTTCAACAATCCAGTTTTCCAGTTTAAGTGTCGCTAAATGCAGTCCGGCGGCTCAGTTGGTAGCGTTTGGCAGACACACATGTCAGGATTGGGCAGCCCCTTTTTAGATAATGCCACAGTGCTCTCTGTAGATAATGCCACAGTGCCCTCTGTAGATAATGCCACAGTGCCCTCTGTAGATAATGCCACAGTGCTCTCTGTAGATAATGCCACAGTGCCCTCTGTAGATAATGCCACAGTGCCCTCTGCAGACAATGCAACATACCCCTAGATAATGCCACAGTGTCCTCTGTAGATACAGCCACACACCCACTTGTAGCTAATGCCACAGTGCCCTCTGTAGATGCTGCCACAGTGTCCTCTGTAGATGCTGCCACAGTGCCCTCTGTAGATGCTACCACAGTGCCCTCTGTAGATGCTACCACAGTGCCCTCTGTAGATGCTACCACAGTGCCCTCTGTAGATGCTGCCACAGTGCCCTCTGTAGATGCTACCACAGTGCCCTCTGTAGATACTGCCACAGTGCCCTCTGTAGATGCTGCCACAGTGTCCTCTGTAGATGCTGCCACAGTGCCCTCCGCAGATGCTGTCACAGTGCCCTCTGCAGATGCTGCCACAGTGCCCTCTGCAGATAATGCCACACACACCCCAAGTAGATAGCTCCATTGGGGCTCCCTCTAGGAGTGGAATCCCCAGCCAGAACGTTTCCGATGCTTTGGCTGGGGATTCCTCTGCTGTTGGAGCCCCTGACGTCACTGCCCATACACTGTGACGTCAGGGGATCATCCTGGGTGGGAATGTGATATCAGGGAAACCCCAGAGCCGGTGTCCCGGAGCAGAGCACTAGTATACGCTCTACGCCGGAACTCTGGGGAAGCCACTGACATCAGTGTCCATATATGGACAGTGATGTCAGTGGCTTGCCCAGAGCTGGGGTCCCAGAGCAGAGCCATTTCTAGCACTCTGCTTGGGATTCCAGCTCTGCTCCTGACAACACTGTCCATATATGGATATGGTGGATATGGATGTCAGGGGCAACCCCAGAGCTGGGGTCCCGGGCAGAGCGCTAGTATGCTCTTCCTGGGACTCCAGCTGTGCTCCTGACATCACTGGGACTCCTGATCTGTGGAAGCCCCTGACATCACTGTCGATGTATAGACAGCTATGTCAGAGGCTTCCCCAGAGTCCTGGAACAGAGCCTATACTAGCGCTCTGCCTGGGACTCCAGCTCTGGGGAAGCCCCAGACATCGCTGTCCATATGTGATGCCCCAACAGCAGCCAGTGTCATAGTGACACCGAAGTTCATGTTTTTACATACAAGAATATGCTAATACATTACAAGTAAAAAATAAAAATGTAAATAAAGTTATCCCTTAATGGGATTAAAACAAAATATGTAACAAAAAATAAATATATAAAAAAAATGGCCAAAAAAAGTCATTATTTTGCATAAAATAAATTTTATTGCCCATACATTACAGAAAAACAAAAAATCCTACCCATATTCGGTATCTACACGATCGTAATAACTTGAAGGATTAATTTAACAGGTTATTTAGCGTGAAACATGAACGGGATAAAAAATAAACAAAAAAGACATTGCCGAAAATCAATTTTTTCCTACATTCATGCCGTAAAAATAAATGATAGAACTTACACAGTGATTGTTTTTTACCCCCAAACTGCGCAGAAAAAAACAAAAACATTTTCCTGAATAAAACAAGGCTTCCTACAGCCACGTCAATGAAAAAATAAAAAAGTTATGACTGCTGAAAAGCAGAGAGGCAAAAACTGAAAAATTTAGCTGGTCATTAAGGCCTTTTCAGGCCCGGGTATCGAGGGGTTAATAGGTCCACTATCTGATGATGTCATCATTATCTGTAAACTGCTATGTTTCTCCCCAGAGAAGTGGATCCTCTAATCAGTTTGGACCTGGCAAAACTAGGGTGCAGAGTCCAAGGTATCTTCCTGTTCCTACACCCTTAACCCCCACAAGGAGATATAGACCTTCATGGTCGGGATCCCAGTTTGCGATACCGAGAATAGTCACCGATTGGCGGCAGGAGCAATCATACAACTTTAGTCTATTTAGGAAGGGGTCATAGCCAGGGGTCATCACCAGGATAGTGGTCAGAATGTGACAACCAGAGAATGAGACAGAGACATAGTTAGAGTACAGGCCAAAGGTTAAAATCAGGAGGAGAATAACCGGTACCAGGTGACAAATCCAAGGGATGACACTTAAGCGAAATCCGGAAGGCCAAGGTCAGCATCAGAGTCAATAGCAAAGGATATACGTTAAAAAAAAAAAGTCAAGGCTTTGTGGCTAGAGTCCGCTTTCCACCCGGTATTCCACCTGTATTTACGGGCACGGTTTAGCTGCAAAATTGCACTGCACTAATCGGCAGCCCCTTCTCTCTAGCAGTGCAGGATAAAGATAAGGGGCAGCCCTTTCCGTAGTAAAAGTAAAAGAAATTCATACTTACCCGGCCACTGTCTTGGTGACGCGTCCCTCTTTCGACATGCAGCCCGACCTCCCTGGATGATGCGGCAGTCCATGTGACCGCTGCAGCCTGTGATTGGCCTGTGATTGGTTGCAGCAGTCACATGGGCTGAAACGTCATCCCAGGAGGCCGGACTGGAGGAAGAAGCAGGGAGTTCTGAGTAAGTATGAACGTCTTTTTTTTTACAGGTTGATCTATATTGTGATCGGAAGTCACTGTCCAGGGTGCTGAAACAGTTACTGCCGATCGTTGAACTCTTTCAGCACCCTGGACAGTGACTATCCACTGACGTCGCCTAGCAACGCTCCCGTAATTACCGGTGCACACACGTAGTCACCCATAACTACGGAAGCCCCATAGATTTCTATGGGCCTGCCCGTGCCGTTATTACGGCCTGAAATAGGACATGTTCTATATTTTTCAACGTCACGGGCACATTCCCGTACGCATACGGGGAGATACCCGTGGCCAATAGAAGTCTATGGGCCCGTAATTACGGGCCGTAATTGCAGCCTTTTTTACGTTCGTGTGCATGGGGCCTAGGGAAAATTATTGAAATTCTACATCAGGAAGAATGGCAGCCAGTAGAACCAAGTGACTATGGGGATTCCAGGAGAGGTAGAAGCTCTATACATATAAATAACATATCTATATATAGCAGGTGGGTATTACCCCTAGGTAGTCACTCAGGTTATTTTTCAGATCACAACTGGATATCTGCTTTTGCCATATTGATCTAGAATGAGATGCGGTGAAACCAAACCTTTTTCTATTGATTACATGAATCCTTACATATGATAAAGGGCTTTTCAGACCTTCATATTACAGCTCCATGTGGGGTCAGACGCCGATCAGCCAGAACATTAAAACCACCTGCCGAATATTGTGTAATTCCTCTCATACAGCCAAAGCATGTCATGCATGGACACCAAAAAGACATCTGAAGGCGTCCTGTAGTATCTGGCAGCAAGACGTAAGATACACTATATGGACAAAAGTATTGGGACACACCTCTTATTAATTAAATTTAAATCGGTCCCATTGCCACAAGTATATAAAATCCAGCACTCGCCATGGAGTCGTCTTTACAGCCATTTGTAATAGAACGGGTCGTTGTAAAGACATCACTGAATCCCAGCGCGGTCCTGTAACAGGATGTCACCGATGTAACGAGTCAGTTCATGAAATTTCATCCGTCCAAGTTATTCCACCATCACCTCTGAGCGATATTATTGCAAAGTGGAAGCTTATAGGAACCACAGCAAATCAGCCACGAAGTGGAGACCACGTAAAGTTACAGAGCTGAGGGCTGAGGCACATAGTGCATAAAAGTCACCAACGCTCTGCTGACTCAATAACTGCAGAGCTCCAAACCTCCTCTGGCATTAATATCAACACAAAAACTGCCCCAGGAGCTTCATGGCACGGGGGCCGAGCAGCTGTATGCCAGTCTTACATCACCAAGCACAATGCCAAGTATCGGATGGAGTGGTGTAAAGCCGCCGCCACTGGACTCTGGAGCAGTGGAAACCTGTTCTGTGGAGTGATGGATCACGCTTCTCTATCTAGAGTCTGATGGACGAGTTTGGGTTTGGTTAATGCCAGGAGAACGTTACCCGCCTGACTGCATTGTGCCAGCTGTAATGTTTGGTGGAGGAGGATAATGATATGGGGTTGTTTTTCAGGTGTCAGCCTCTTCGTTCCTGTGAAAGGAAATCTTAATCCTTCAGCACACAAGACATTTATGATAATTGTAGCTTCCAACTTTGTGGGAAAAGATTATTAAAGAGAAGGCTTAAGGCCCCAGGCATTTTGCACCTACAGACTTCTATATCCCATACAAATTTACTTCTTTTTGTCTGCAGTGTTTACTAAAGGAACCTTCTATAGACTGTAACCCTGGGTGGTCCGCTAATTTATTGCAGATCCAAATCAGGCCACTTTAAAGCCCCTTTAAATTGTACCTCTAGTTATACTGACTCATGTACTGACTGTAGGTGACCGTGGGTAGTTTTAGCAGCTGGATATCCAGGGGATACATTTACAAAGGGGGCTGTTTTGTTGAATTACCCTTAAAGGGGTTGTCCACTACCAGACAGCCTATCCAATGGATAGGTCATCAGTATATGATCTGTGGGGGTCTGACACCCAGACCCCGCACCGATCAGCTGCTCCGGCTGCCTGTGGGCACCGGACGTCCATGCCGGAAGCAGATGGCTCCGGTCACGAAATAGCGGCCGATTCAAGTGAATAGGAGCAGAGCTGCAGCTCGGCCACTATGCAATGTATGGAGCCAACTGCTTCCAGCACTGTACATTGCATACTGTGCAATGACATCTGATGCCTGCATGCAGCCGGAGCAGCTGATCGGTCTGGGGCCCGGGTGTCAGACCCCCACAGATTATATACGGTGGATAGGTCATCAGTTGTCCGGTAGTGGACAACCCCTTTAATGTGATTAAATTCTAGCTGCCTAAAGTCACCACTAGAGGGAGCATATTTCGCACTTATTTATTTGGAGGTGTATACATTTGTATATGGTAAGACCCTAGTGGTGGCTGAAGAATTGCATTATTGACCTCTAGAACTATATGTATGGAGCTCTGTATAAAAAAAAAACAAAGCTGCATCCTCTATAAAAATATTTTATTTAATAATCCAATATAGAAGTTTGATGCCCTAAAAATTAAATGTTTAAAGCTAAAACTAGAACTAATAAATATTAGGATTATAATAAATATGCGGATATTTTGAGTTTAAAGGCTATGTCCACATTCACCACCATTTTTTTGTACTGTCCCAAAGCATCTAAAATGTAAAATTAAGCAACTTTGCAAATAGTCCTGATTAAAAATGTCGTTTTATGTCAGGCCTGTGTCTCCATGGTAACAGACTACAAGTAAACCCTATGTAGTCTGATCTCGCAGCTATGCTATCTAACGTCTGTCCCCAACCTATTGCTAACCTACCACAGGTAACTTTTTTTATTCATTACGGGGAAAAAAGGGCAAGCTGTCTCTATAGTGCCACCTATAGGTGACTACCCTGTTGTCGATGTCTAACCAAGGAGTATCTGTACCTTCCCAGAGCTGCTTCAAAGGAAACTCACTCAATTGTGCTGTCTACAATAAGGTGTCTCTAGTTTGGCTATTAACCCAAATCTTGTTTCAAGTCTCTGGAAAGTTTTGAACATTAGGTTACAGAATATTCACCTATAGGTGGCACTAGACAGACCGTTTTCCTCCTTCTGGAGTACCGGTATTATGTGTACATTTTCTCAGGTAACATTGCCTTTAAGACTCCTTGCCAGCAAGTAGAATCAGTACTTTCCAAGGGAAAAAAAAGGAGAAGACTCAAAGTTATGTTTATAAATTGTAATTTATTTCCTACCATTATTACCCTATAATTACTAATATAATATTACTAGAATTATATTACTGCTATCGTTATAACCCTAACACTATGAGATCCCTATTCCTAAAGCTGTTGATCCAGAAGAAGGCGAAAAACCCTGGACACATTCGGCCAATTTATGCCACAAGGGGAAAATTCCTTCTTGATCCCGGGAAAAGGCGATCAGTCCGAGAACCCTGGATCAAAGCTGCTAATTCCTATTACAGTTTACTAATTATTACAGTTAATTAACCTAAATTATAATTAAATTTAATTATTATATTGTTAGTATTACTTTGGTGTTGTTAATAATAATATAATGATACTACTATTGCTATCACTAATATCTAAGTCCCTATTCCTAAAGCTGTTGGTCCAGAAGAAGGCGAAAACCCTGGGCACATTCAGCCAATTCGTGTCACAGGGGGAAAATTCCTTCTTGACCCCGGCAAAAGGCGATCAGTTCGAGAACCCTGGATCAAAGCTGCTGCTAAATATTATAGTTTACTTTATTTTATAGTTAATTTACCTAAATATGTTATTATTATATTAATTTGTTATTATAAGATTATTATTATTATTATTATTATTATTATTATTATTATTATTATTATTATTATTATTATAGTGATATTTCTATTACACATTTTTAATAAGACTATACTATAATTATTAGTTTATTGAGATTATTCTATTTTTTATATAATCTTATTACTACTATATAACTACTAATATTACTAACATTTTTATTGTTATTTTCTTATTTATATTTATTATATCCCTATTCCTAAAGCTGTTGATCCAGAAGAAGGCGAAAAACCCTGGACAATTTAAGCCAATTCATGTCACAGGGGGAAAATTCCTTCTTGACCCCGGGAAAAGGCGATCAGTCCGAGAACCCGGGATCAAAGCTGCTAATTCCTATTACAGTTTACTAATTATTATAGGTAATTAACCTAAATTATAATGAAATTTTATTTAATTATTATATTGTTAGTATTACTTTGGTGTTGTTAATAATAATGTAATGATACTACTATTTCTATCACTAATATCTAAGTCCCTATTCCTAAAGCTGTTGGTCCAGAAGAAGGCAAAACCCTGGGCACATTCAGCAAATTCGTGCCATAGGGGGAAAATTCCTTCTTGATCCCGGGAAAAGGCGATCAGTCCGAGAACCCTGGATCAAAGCTGCTGCTATTATGATATCATTATTTTTGTTATTACTCTCTTATTATTATACTATTTCTAATATTACTGCACTCTTGCTACCAATATTAATATGACTGACCTTTTTAATCTAACAATTATTAATATTATTATTATTATCATATTATTAATATTACTGTTGTTGCTGTTGATGTAATAACAGTTTCGATGTTTCCATACAAGTCTTCATCTTCTCATTGGTCTGACGAGGATGGTCCAGATGATGTTCCTCTTCCCTCTGATGTTCTTCATCATATCATGGAGGAAGGAATGCTGGCGGATTTTCTTTCTTCTTCCTGTCCGACACTGAATTCTTCTCATCGCCATGCTGACTTCTTCCTTGGTTTCTTCGTCCTCTTTAACCGTTTTCTCTTCCTCCTTTTCCTCTTTCTCTTCATCCACCTCTTTCTCTTCAACCACACTCTCTTCTTCATCCTCGTTGTCTGATTTCTCATCAACCTCCATGTCTTCCACTTCATTGTCTTCCTCCTCCTTGTCTTCCTCCTCCATGTCTTCCACTTCATTGTCTTCCTCCTCCTTGTCTTCCACCTCGTGGTCTTCCTCCTCATGGTCTTCTTGCACGTGTTCTTCCTCGCGCTCTTCTGCCTCTCCTTCCTCCTTCTTGACTTCCTCTTCCTTCAGATCCTCACACAGATGGCTTGATGTAGGTTTGGGCTCTTCTTCATCCCACGGCCATGGCAGATATTTCCGCTGAGCTTTGCGGTTCGTTGGCATGAGGCGCTAAGAAGATAAAATATTCAGTCAATTGTCTATTGAAACGTTCCAATAACATTTTTCCATCTATAGAAAGAATATGGACAAATCTGTTATAGAGAGAACATAATAACCAGTATGATCACTGACCTCCATCTTGAAGATTGGGGATGGTAAGAATTTCGTGCAGTAGATCAGGCGCTGTAGAACTCTCTCCTCCGTGGTGCTGGGGTAAGCTGAAGAGAGAAAACAACCAGATAATGGGATCAGTCATAAAACGACACCATAAACCATAACATAACATTACAAAAATATTCCTTTAATCTGTCATCAATGGGACATGAAAGGTGCTTTATTTTAAAATATTCTGGATTATTGGACGGGCATAGAAAAGTAGAGAAATCTTAGTTTCAATCTTCAATTTCCTTACTGGTTCTCTCTGCTCAGTCTTCCACATTATAGTACAGTTCTGTGCTAAATTACCACATTTTCGGGATAATCAGATACAAAGGAATTTTACAGTATTTTGAGATCATCTATCAATCACTTTCTTGTGGTAAAGTCTAATTATTAAGAAAAACTCACTTATGAAGGGTCTAAGTCCAAAAGCGGATTCCTGCTGCCGATAGATGTCCTAAAGAGAAGAGAATCCAGTAAGTGACCACTTATCCCTCCTCAGGAATGGACAGTAGGACAAGGGGTCAGTTTTACAAAAGAGCAGCCGGTGATTTGTGGACTTGTTACCTGTCCGGGGCTCGTACTCAATAAGCCGCTACTTGTCTGAGTGGACAGCCGGCCACATGGACCTCTCCTGCTGGATCCAAGTCTCCTGCTACATGTCCATCACAGGGAAGGAAAAAACAGGACAATGAAGCCACTGACCTCCAGAGATCTGCTGCCCGCTGCCATCCTGTACCCGTCCTGAACTGTAGAATCCAAATCACAATCTGAAACACAAAATAGAGATGTAGTCCCAGATCTGATAAAGACCCAAAATCCTGCAACTTTCCACATGTATTAATAGTGAATGTCCAAAAATCTATATATATTTTTTTTAATCTAAAAAGATCCAAAATTCTGAGTTGAATAATTTATTGTTTGGGACGCCAATTACATACGGTAGCTTCAAAATTGTGGCCTGTGATTGGTGCTTCAGGTCACATGATCTATGACCCATAAGGAATAGCAGTGAACAAGTACAGACCACGCAGCGCCATAATCTGGGCAGTGCAGCGCTTGGTGGTCCTATAGCTCCCATAGATCTTGTATGAGGTGTCAGTGTGCGGCTGCATCTCTTCTTACAATCTCCTCCACACTGCGGTTGTCCGGTTGTGAAGGAGAGCAGGGGCGTAGCTGTAGGGGTGCAGAGGTAGCAGTAGTACCCAGACCCTGATACCTGAGGGGACCAGAGGCTAAAAAAGAAGACACCAGTATGACAAACATCACATAGTAGATGGGGGTCCTGTTATAAATATCACACTGGGCCCCAGGAGTTTCACAATATGCCTCTGGAGAAACGGATACTGGGGACCTCAGTACTATTGATCGTGGGGGTCCCGGCAGTGATTAAACATGTATGGCCCCTCCGGTGTATAGGTGAGAAATGTTTCTGGTGGGAGAATCTCTTTATCATGTGCGATCATCGTTTTCTGCGCTGTTTATTTCTTACATCTTGACATTATAGAACATTTATCTCTGGAAATCTTCATGTAACATTCTCCACGGTGGATTTTACTGTATTTTGGGCTTTGTACTCTCATATATATATATATATATATATATATATATATATATATATATATACAGACAGTGATAATACATTGGAGTGTGGCCTGTACTGGTATTTGTAGCCGTATAGGAGGAGGAATATAGGTAATACTGGACACAAATACATATGGTATATGGGATTTCATTGCTGCCCGATAAAGATATATGACATGAATATTTTGTCTATGTTAATTCCATTCACAAGTACAGAATACACCCCAAAACATCAACCAAAGTGTCCCCATTTACAGCGTCATAAGAGTGACCCTATAAACAGTTCCAGCAGACCGCCCCTCATTAAAAATAATGCCAGAAATTCACCCACATAAATATTGGCAGCAGAGTGCCCCCTAATAAACATTACTGGCAGCAGAGAGTCCCTATTAAAAATTACTGACAGCAGAGAGTCCCTAATAAATATTACTGGCAGCAGAGGGTCCCTAATAAACATTACTGGCAGCAGAGAGTCCCTATTAAAAATTACTGACAGCAGAGAGTCCCTAATAAATATTACTGGCAGCAGAGGGTCCCTAATAAATATTACAGGAAGCAGAGAGTCCCTAATAAACAATACTGGCAGCAGAGAGTCCCTAATAAACATTACTGACAGCAGAGAGTCCCTAATAAATATTACTGGCAGCAGAGGGTCCCTAATAAATATTACTGGCAGCAGAGAGTCCCTCATAAACATTACTGGCAGCAGAGAGTCCCTAATAAACATTACTGGCAGCAGAGGGTCCCTAATAAACATTACTGGCAGCAGAGAGCCCCTTATAAACATTACTGGTAGCAGAGAGTCCCTCATAAACATTACTGGCAGCAGAGGGTCCCTAATAAACATTACTGGCAGCAGAGAGCCCCTTATAAACATTACTGGTAGCAGAGAGTCCCTCATAAACATTACTGGCAGCAGAGAGTCCCTAATAAACATTACTGGCAGCAGAGAGCCCCTTATAAACATTACTGGTAGCAGAGAGTCCCTCATAAACATTACTGGCAGCAGAGGGTCCCTAATAAACATTACTGGCAGCAGAGAATCCCTAATAAACATTACTGGCAGAAGAGAGTCCCTAATAAACATTACTGGCAGCAGAGAGTCTCTAATAAACATTACTGGCAGGAGAGGGTCCCTAATAAATATTACTGGCAGCAGAGGGTCCCTAATAAATTTTACTGGCAGCAGAGAGTCCCTAATAAACATTACTGGCAGCATAGAGTCCCTTATAAACATTACTAGCAGCAGAGAGTCCCTAATAAACATTACTGGCAGAAGAGAGTCCCTAATAAACATTACTGGCAGCAGAGAGTCTCTAATAAACATTACTGGCAGGAGAGGGTCCCTAATAAATATTACTGGCAGCAGAGGGTCCCTAATAAATTTTACTGGCAGCAGAGAGTCCCTAATAAACATTACTGGCAGCATAGAGTCCCTAATAAACATTACTGGCAGCAGAGAGTCCCTAATAAACATTACTGGCAGCAGAAGGTCCCTAATAAACATTACTGGTAGCAGAGAGTCCCTAATAAACATTACTGGAAGCAGAGAGTCCCTAATAAACATTACTGGCAGCAGAGAGTCCCTAATAAACATTACTGGCAGCAGAGGGTCCCTAATAAACATTACTGACAACAGATAGTCCCTAATAAATATTACTGACAGCAGAGGGTCCCTAATAAATATTACTGGCAGCAGAGGGTCCCTCCTAAACATTACTGGTAGCAGAGAGTCCCTAATAAACATTACTGGCAGCAGAGAGTCCCTAATAAACATTACTGGCAGCAGAGGGTCCCTAATAATCATTACTGACTGCAGAGAGTCCCTAATAAATATTACTGGCAGCAGAGGGTCCCTAATAACTATTACTGCCAGCAGAGGATCCCTAATACATATTACTGGAAGCAGAGAGTCCCTAATAAACATTACTGGCAGCAGAGAGTCCTTAATAAACATTACTGGCAGCAGAGAGTCCCTAATAAACATTACTGACAGCAGAGAGTCCCTAATAAATATTACTGGCAGCAGAGAGTCCCTAATAAACATTACTGGTAGGAGAGAGTCCCTAATAAACATTACTGGCATCAGAGCGTCCCTAATAAACATTACTGACAGCAGAGAGTCCCTAATAAATATTTATGGCAGAAGAGGGTCCCTAATAAATATTACTGGCAGCAGAGAGTCCCTAATAAACATTACTGGCAGCAGAAAGTCCCTAATAAACATTACTGGCAGCAGAGAGCCCCTTATAAACATTACTGGCAGCAGAGAGTCCCTCATAAACATTACTGGCAGCAGAGGGTCCCTAATAAACATTACTGGCAGCAGAGAGACCCTAATAAACATTACTGGCAGCAGAGAGACCCTAATAAACATTACTACTGGCAGAAGAGAGTCCCTAATAAACATTACTGGCAGCAGAGAGTCCCTAATAAACATTACTGGCAGCAGAAGGTCCCTAATAAACATTACTGGTAGCAGAGAGTCCCTAATAAACATTACTGGAAGCAGAGAGTCCCTAATAAACATTACTGGCAGCAGAGAGTCCCTAATAAACATTACTGGCAGCAGAGGGTCCCTAATAAACATTACTGACAACAGATAGTCCCTAATTAATATTACTGACAGCAGAGGGTCCCTAATAAATATTACTGGCAGCAGAGGGTCCCTCCTAAACATTACTGGTAGCAGAGAGTCCCTAATAAACATTACTGGCAGCAGAGAGTCCCTAATAAACATTACTGGCAGCAGAGGGTCCCTAATAATCATTACTGACTGCAGAGAGTCCCTAATAAATATTACTGGCAGCAGAGGGTCCCTAATAACTATTACTGCCAGCAGAGGATCCCTAATACATATTACTGGAAGCAGAGAGTCCCTAATAAACATTACTGGCAGCAGAGAGTCCTTAATAAACATTACTGGCAGCAGAGAGTCCCTAATAAACATTACTGACAGCAGAGAGTCCCTAATAAATATTACTGGCAGCAGAGAGTCCCTAATAAACATTACTGGTAGGAGAGAGTCCCTAATAAACATTACTGGCATCAGAGCGTCCCTAATAAACATTACTGACAGCAGAGAGTCCCTAATAAATATTTATGGCAGAAAAAGGTTCCCTAATAAATATTACTGGCAGCAGAGAGTCCCTAATAAACATTACTGGCAGCAGAAAGTCCCTAATAAACATTACTGGCAGCAGAGAGCCCCTTATAAACATTACTGGCAGCAGAGAGTCCCTCATAAACATTACTGGCAGCAGAGGGTCCCTAATAAACATTACTGGCAGCAGAGAGACCCTAATAAACATTACTGGCAGCAGAGAGACCCTAATAAACATTACTACTGGCAGAAGAGAGTCCCTAATAAACATTACTGGCAGCAGAGAGTCCCTAATAAACATTACTGGCAGCAGAAGGTCCCTAATAAACATTACTGGTAGCAGAGAGTCCCTAATAAACATTACTGGAAGCAGAGAGTCCCTAATAAACATTACTGGCAGCAGAGAGTCCCTAATAAACATTACTGGCAGCAGAGGGTCCCTAATAAACATTACTGACAACAGATAGTCCCTAATAAATATTACTGACAGCAGAGGGTCCCTAATAAATATTACTGGCAGCAGAGGGTCCCTCCTAAACATTACTGGTAGCAGAGAGTCCATAATAAACATTACTGGCAGCAGAGAGTCCCTAATAAACATTACTGGCAGCAGAGGGTCCCTAATAATCATTACTGACTGCAGAGAGACCCTAATAAATATTACTGGCAGCAGAGGGTCCCTAATAACTATTACTGCCAGCAGAGGATCCCTAATACATATTACTGGAAGCAGAGAGTCCCTAATTAACATTACTGGCAGCAGAGAGTCCTTAATAAACATTACTGGCAGCAGAGAGTCCCTAATAAACATTACTGACAGCAGAGAGTCCCTAATAAATATTACTGGCAGCAGAGAGTCCCTAATAAACATTACTGGTAGGAGAGAGTCCCTAATAAACATTACTGGCATCAGAGCGTCCCTAATAAACATTACTGACAGCAGAGAGTCCCTTATAAACATTACTAGCAGCAGAGAGTCCCTAATAAACATTACTGGCAGAAGAGAGTCCCTAATAAACATTACTGGCAGCAGAGAGTCCCTAATAAACATTACTGGCAGCATAGAGTCCCTAATAAACATTACTGGCAGCAGAGAGTCCCTAATAAACATTACTGGCAGCAGAAGGTCCCTAATAAACATTACTGGTAGCAGAGAGTCCCTAATAAACATTACTGGAAGCAGAGAGTCCCTAATAAACATTACTGGCAGCAGAGGGTCCCTAATAAATTTTACTGGCAGCAGAGAGTCCCTAATAAACATTACTGGCAGCATAGAGTCCCTAATAAACATTACTGGCAGCAGAGAGTCCCTAATAAACATTACTGGCAGCAGAAGGTCCCTAATAAACATTACTGGTAGCAGAGAGTCCCTAATAAACATTACTGGAAGCAGAGAGTCCCTAATAAACATTACTGGCAGCAGAGAGTCCCTAATAAACATTACTGGCAGCAGAGGGTCCCTAATAAACATTACTGACAACAGATAGTCCCTAATAAATATTACTGACAGCAGAGGGTCCCTAATAAATATTACTGGCAGCAGAGGGTCCCTCCTAAACATTACTGGTAGCAGAGAGTCCCTAATAAACATTACTGGCAGCAGAGAGTCCCTAATAAACATTACTGGCAGCAGAGGGTCCCTAATAATCATTACTGACTGCAGAGAGTCCCTAATAAATATTACTGGCAGCAGAGGGTCCCTAATAACTATTACTGCCAGCAGAGGATCCCTAATACATATTACTGGAAGCAGAGAGTCCCTAATAAACATTACTGGCAGCAGAGAGTCCTTAATAAACATTACTGGCAGCAGAGAGTCCCTAATAAACATTACTGACAGCAGAGAGTCCCTAATAAATATTACTGGCAGCAGAGAGTCCCTAATAAACATTACTGGTAGGAGAGAGTCCCTAATAAACATTACTGGCATCAGAGCGTCCCTAATAAACATTACTGACAGCAGAGAGTCCCTAATAAATATTTATGGCAGAAGAGGGTCCCTAATAAATATTACTGGCAGCAGAGAGTCCCTAATAAACATTACTGGCAGCAGAAAGTCCCTAATAAACATTACTGGCAGCAGAGAGCCCCTTATAAACATTACTGGCAGCAGAGAGTCCCTCATAAACATTACTGGCAGCAGAGGGTCCCTAATAAACATTACTGGCAGCAGAGAGACCCTAATAAACATTACTGGCAGCAGAGAGACCCTAATAAACATTACTACTGGCAGAAGAGAGTCCCTAATAAACAATACTGGCAGCAGAGAGTCTCTAATAAACATTACTGGCAGGAGAGGGTCCCTAATAAATATTACTGGCAGCAGAGGGTCCCTAATAAATATTACTGGCAGCAGAGAGTCCCTAATAAACATTACTGGCAGCATAGAGTCCCTTATAAACATTACTGGCAGCAGAGCGTCCCTAATAAACTTTACTGACAGCAGAGAGTCCCTAATAAATATTACTGGTAGCAGAGAGTCCCTAATAAACATTACTGGCAGCAGAGAGTCCCTAATAAACATTACTGGCAGCAGAGGGTCCCTAATAAACATTACTGACAGCAGAGAGTCCCTAAAAAATATTACTGGCAGCAGAGGGTCCCTAATAACTATTACTGCCAGCAGAGGATCCCTAATAAATATTACTGGAAGCAGAGAGTCCCTAATAAACATTACTGGCAGCAGAGAGTCCATAATAAACATTACTGGCAGCAGAGAGTCCCTAATAAACATTACTGACAGCAGAGAGTCCCTAATAAATATTACTGGCAGCAGAGAGTCCCTAATAAACATTACTGGTAGGAGAGAGTCCCTAATAAACATTACTGGCATCAGAGCGTCCCTAATAAATATTACTGGCAGCATAGAGTCCTTTATAAACATTAATAGCAGCAGAGAGTCCCTAATAAACATTACAGGCAGCAGAGGGTCCCTTATAAACATTACTGGCAGCAGAGAGTCCCTAATAAACGTTACTGGCAGCAGAGGGTCCCTTATAAACATTACTGGCAGCAGAGGGTCCCTAATAAACATTACTGGCAGCACAGAGTCCCTAATAAACATTACTGGTAGCAGAGAGTCTCTAATAAACATTACTGGCAGGAGAGGGTCCCTAATAAATATTACTGGCAGCAGAGGGTCCCTAATAAATATTACTGGCAGGAGAGAGTCCCTAATAATATTACTGGCAGCATAGAGTCCCTTATAAACATTACTAGCAGCAGAGAGTCACTAATAAACATTACTGGCAGCAGAGAGTCCCTAATAAACATTACTGGTAGCAGAGAGTCCCTAATAAACATTACTGGCAGCAGAGAGTCCCTAATAAACATTACTGGCAGCAGAGGGTCCCTAATAAACATTACTGACAACAGAGAGTCCCTAATAAATATTACTGACAGCAGAGGGTCCCTAATAAATATTACTGGCAGCAGAGGGTCCCTAATAAATATTACTGGCAGCAGAGAGTCCCTCCTAAACATTACTGGTAGCAGAGAGTCCCTAATAAACATTACTGGCAGCAGAGAGTCCCTAATAAACATTACTGGCAGCAGAGGGTCCCTAATAAACATTACTGACAGCAGAGAGTCCCTAATAAATATTACTGGCAGCAGAGGGTCCCTAATAACTATTACTGCCAGCAGAGGATCCCTAATACATATTACTGGAAGCAGAGAGTCCCCAATAAACATTACTGGCAGCAGAGAGTCCATAATAAACATTACTGGCAGCAGAGGGTCCCTAATAAACATTACTGACAGCAGAGAGTCCCTAATAAATATTACTGGCAGCAGAGAGTCCCTAATAAACATTACTGGTAGGAGAGAGTCCCTAATAAACATTACTGGCATCAGAGCATCCCTAATAAACATTACTGACAGCAGAGGGTCCCTAATAAATATTACTGGCAGCAGAGGGTCCCTAATAAATATTACTGGCAGCAGAGAGTCCCTAATAAACATTACTGGCAGCAGAGAGTCCCTAATAAATATTACTGGCAGCAGAAAGTCCCTAATAAACATTACTGGCAGCAGAGAGCCCCTTATAAACATTACTGGCAGCAGAGAGTCCCTCATAAACATTACTGGCAGCAGAGGGTCCCTAATAAACATTACTGGCAGCAGAGAGTCCCTAATAAACATTACTGGCAGCAGAGAGACCCTAATAAACATTACTACTGGCAGAAGAGAGTCCCTAATAAACAATACTGGCAGCAGAGAGACTCTAATAAACATTACTGGCAGGAGAGGGTCCCTAATAAATATTACTGGCAGCAAAGGGTCCCTAATAAATATTACTGGCAGCAGAGAGTCCCTAATAAACATTACTGGCAGCATAGAGTCCCTTATAAACATTACTGGCAGCAGAGCGTCCCTAATAAACTTTACTGACAGCAGAGAGTCCCTAATAAATATTACTGGTAGCAGAGAGTCCCTAATAAACATTACTGGCAGCAGAGGGTCCCTAATAAACATTAGTGACAGCAGAGAGTCCCTAATAAATATTACTGGCAGCAGAGGGTCCCTAATAAATATTACTGGCAGTAGAGGGTCCCTAATAAATATTACTGGCAGCAGAGAGTCCCTCATAAACATTACTGGTAGCAGAGAGTCCCTAATAAACATTACTGGCAGCAGAGAGTCCCTAATAAACATTACTGGCAGCAGAGGGTCCCTAATAAACATTACTGACAGCAGAGAGTCCCTAATAAATATTACTGGCAGCAGAGGGTCCCTAATAAATATTACTGGCAGCAGAGGATCCCTAATAAATATTACTGGAAGCAGAGAGTCTCTAATAAACATTACTGGCAGGAGAGGGTCCCTAATAAATATTACTGGCAGCAGAGGGTCCCTAATAAATTTTACTGGCAGCAGAGAGTCCCTAATAATATTACAGGCAGCATAGAGTCCCTTATAAACATTACCAGCAGCAGAGAGTCACTAATAAACATTACTGGCAGGAGAGGGTCCCTTATAAACATTACTGGCAGCAGAGAGTCCCTAATAAACGTTACTGGCAGAAGAGAGTCCCTAATAAACATTACTGGCAGCAGAGAGTCCCTAATAAACCTTACTGGCAGCAGAGTCCCTAATAAACATTACTGACAGCAGGGAGTCCCTAATAAACATTACTGGCAGCAGAGAGTCCCTAATAAACATTACTGGCAGCAGAGAGTCCCTAATAAACATTACTGGCAGCAGAGGGTCCCTAAGAAACATTACTGTCAGCAGAGGGTCCCTAATAAACATTACTGGCAGCAGAGAGTCCCTAATAAACATTACTGTCAGCAGAGAGTCCCTAATAAACATTACTGGCAGCAGAGAGTCCCTAATAAACATTCCTGGCAGCAGAGAGTCCCTAATAAACATTACTGACAGCAGAGAGTCCCTAATAAATATTACTGGCAGCAGAGAGTCCCTAATAAACATTACTGGTAGGAGAGAGTCCCTAATAAACATTACTGGCAGCAGAGCGTCCCTAATAAACATTACTGACAGCAGATAGTCCCTAATAAATATTTCTGGCAGCAGAGGGTCCCTAATAAATATTACTGGCAGCAGAAGGTCCCTAATAAACATTACTGGCAGCAGAGAGTCCCTAATAAACATTACTGGCAGCAGAAAGTCCCTAATAAACATTACTGGCAGCAGAGAGCCCCTTATAAACATTACTGGCAGCAGAGGGTCCCTAATAAACATTACTGGCAGCAGAGAGTCCCTAATAAAGATTACTGGCAGCAGAGAGACCATAATAAACATTACTACTGGCAGAAGAGAGTCCCTAATAAACATTACTGGCAGCAGAGAGTCCCTAATAAGCATTACTGACAGCAGAGAGTCCCTAATAAATATTACTGGCAGCAGAGTGTCCCTAATAAACATTACTGGTAGCAGAGAGTCCCTAATAAACATTACTGGCAGCAGAAAGTCCCTAATAAACATTACTGGCAGCAGAGAGCCCCTAATAAATATTTCTGGCAGCAGAGAGTCCCTAATAAATATTACTGGCAGCAGAAAGTCCCTAATAAACATTACTGGCAGCAGAGAGCCCCTTATAAACATTACTGGCAGCAGAGGGTCCCTAATAAACATTACTGGCAGCAGAGAGTCCCTAATAAAGATTACTGGCAGCAGAGAGACCATAATAAACATTACTACTGGCAGAAGAGAGTCCCTAATAAACATTACTGGCAGCAGAGAGTCCCTAATAAATATTACTGACAGGAGAGAGTCCCTAATAAAAATTACTGGCAGCAGAGAGTCCCTAATAAACATTACTGGTAGCAGAGAGTCCCTAATAAACATTACTGGCAGCAGAGAGTCCCTAATAAACATTACTGGCAGCAGAGGGTCCCTAATAAACATTACTGACAGCAGAGAGTCCCTAATAAATATTACTGGCAGCAGAGGGTCCCTAATAAATATTACTGGCAGTAGAGGGTCCCTAATAAATATTACTGGCAGCAGAGAGTCCCTCATAAACATTACTGGTAGCAGAGAGTCCCTAATCAACATTACTGACAGCAGAGAGTCCCTAATAAACATTACTGGCAGCAGAGCGTCCCTAATAAACATTACTGGCAGCAGAGAGTCCCTAATAAAGATTACTGGCAGCAGAGAGACCATAATAAACATTACTACTGGCAGAAGAGAGTCCCTAATAAACATTACTGGCAGCAGAGAGTCCCTAATAAATATTACTGACAGCAGAGAGTCCCTAATAAATATTACTGGCAGCAGAGAGTCCCTAATAAACATTACTGGTAGCAGAGAGTCCCTAATAAACATTACTGGCAGCAGAGAGTCCCTAATAAACATTACTGGCAGCAGAGGGTCCCTAATAAACATTACTGACAGCAGAGAGTCCCTAATAAATATTACTGGCAGCAGAGGGTCCCTAATAAATATTACTGGCAGTAGAGGGTCCCTAATAAATATTACTGGCAGCAGAGAGTCCCTCATAAACATTACTGGTAGCAGAGAGTCCCTAATCAACATTACTGACAGCAGAGAGTCCCTAATAAACATTACTGGCAGCAGAGCGTCCCTAATAAACATTACTGACAGCAGAGAGTCCTTAATAAATATTTCTGGCAGCAGAGAGTTCCTAATAAATATTACTGGCAGCAGAGGGTCCCTAATAAATATTACTGGCAGCAGAGAGTCCCTAATAAACATTACTGGCAGCAGAGGGTCCCTAATAAACATTACTGGCAGCAGAGAGTCCCTAATAAACATTACTGGCAGCAGAGAGCCCCTTATAAACATTACTGGCAGCAGAGGGTCCCTAATAAACATTACTGGCAGCAGAGAGTCCCTAATAAACATTACTGGCAGCAGAGAGACCCTAATAAACATTACTACTAGCAGAAGAGAGTCCCTAATAAACATTACTGGCAGCAGAGAGTCTCTAATAAACATTACTGGCAGGAGAGGGTCCCTAATAAATATTACTGGCAGCAGAGGGTCCCTAATAAATATTACTGGCAGGAGAGAGTCCCTAATAATATTACTGGCAGCATAGAGTCCCTTATAAACATTACTAGCAGCAGAGAGTCACTAATAAACATTACTGGCAGCAGAGGGTCCCTAATAAACGTTACTGGCAGCAGAGGGTCCCTAATAAACATTACTGGCAGCAGAGAGTCCCTAATAAACATTACTGGCAGCAGAAGGTCCCTAATAAACATTACTGGCAGCAGAGAGTCCCTAATAGATATTACTGGCAGCAGAGAGTCCCTAATAAACATTACTGACAGCAGAGAGTCCCTAATAAATATTACTGGCAGCAGAGAGTCCCTAATAAACATTACTGACAGCAGAGAGTCCCTAATAAACATTACTGGCAGCAGAGGGTCCCTAATAAACATTAGTGACAGCAGAGAGTCCCTAATAAATATTACTGGCAGCAGAGGGTCCCTAATAAATATTACTGGCAGTAGAGGGTCCCTAATAAATATTACTGGCAGCAGAGAGTCCCTCATAAACATTACTGGTAGCAGAGAGTCCCTAATAAACATTACTGGCAGCAGAGAGTCCCTAATAAACATTACTGGCAGCAGAGGGTCCCTAATAAACATTACTGACAGCAGAGAGTCCCTAATAAATATTACTGGCAGCAGAGGGTCCCTAATAAATATTACTGGCAGCAGAGGATCCCTAATAAATATTACTGGAAGCAGAGAGTCCCTAATAAACATTACTGGCAGCAGAGAGTCCCTAATAAACATTACTGGCAGCAGAGAGTCCCTAATCAACATTACTGACAGCAGAGAGTCCCTAATAAATATTACTGGCAGCAGAGAGTCCCTAATAAACATTACTGGTAGGAGAGAGTCCCTAATAAACATTACTGGCAGCAGAGCGTCCCTAATAAACATTACTGACAGCAGAGAGTCCCTAATAAATATTTCTGGCAGCAGAGAGTCCCTAATAAATATTACTGGCAGCAGAGGGTCCCTAATAAATATTACTGGCAGCAGAGAGTCCCTAATAAACATTACTGGCAGCAGAGAGTCCCTAATAAACATTACTGGCAGCAGAAAGTCCCTAATAAACATTACCGGCAGCAGAGAGTCTCTAATAAACATTACTGGCAGGAGAGGGTCCCTAATAAATATTACTGGCAGCAGAGGGTCCCTAATAAATTTTACTGGCAGCAGAGAGTCCCTAATAATATTACAGGCAGCATAGAGTCCCTTATAAACATTACCAGCAGCAGAGAGTCACTAATAAACATTACTGGCAGGAGAGGGTCCCTTATAAACATTACTGGCAGCAGAGAGTCCCTAATAAACTTTACTGGCAAAAGAGAGTCCCTAATAAACATTACTGGCAGCAGAGAGTCCCTAATAAACATTACTGGCAGCAGAGTCCCTAATAAACATTACTGACAGCAGGGAGTCCCTAATAACTATTACTGCCAGCAGAGGATCCCTAATACATATTACTGGAAGCAGAGAGTCCCTAATAAACATTACTGGCAGCAGAGAGTCCTTAATAAACATTACTGGCAGCAGAGAGTCCCTAATAAACATTACTGACAGCAGAGAGTCCCTAATAAATATTACTGGCAGCAGAGAGTCCCTAATAAACATTACTGGTAGGAGAGAGTCCCTAATAAACATTACTGGCATCAGAGCGTCCCTAATAAACATTACTGACAGCAGAGAGTCCCTAATAAATATTTATGGCAGAAGAGGGTCCCTAATAAATATTACTGGCAGCAGAGAGTCCCTAATAAACATTACTGGCAGCAGAAAGTCCCTAATAAACATTACTGGCAGCAGAGAGCCCCTTATAAACATTACTGGCAGCAGAGAGTCCCTCATAAACATTACTGGCAGCAGAGGGTCCCTAATAAACATTACTGGCAGCAGAGAGACCCTAATAAACATTACTGGCAGCAGAGAGACCCTAATAAACATTACTACTGGCAGAAGAGAGTCCCTAATAAACATTACTGGCAGCAGAGAGTCCCTAATAAACATTACTGGCAGCAGAAGGTCCCTAATAAACATTACTGGTAGCAGAGAGTCCCTAATAAACATTACTGGAAGCAGAGAGTCCCTAATAAACATTACTGGCAGCAGAGAGTCCCTAATAAACATTACTGGCAGCAGAGGGTCCCTAATAAACATTACTGACAACAGATAGTCCCTAATAAATATTACTGACAGCAGAGGGTCCCTAATAAATATTACTGGCAGCAGAGGGTCCCTCCTAAACATTACTGGTAGCAGAGAGTCCCTAATAAACATTACTGGCAGCAGAGAGTCCCTAATAAACATTACTGGCAGCAGAGGGTCCCTAATAATCATTACTGACTGCAGAGAGTCCCTAATAAATATTACTGGCAGCAGAGGGTCCCTAATAACTATTACTGCCAGCAGAGGATCCCTAATACATATTACTGGAAGCAGAGAGTCCCTAATAAACATTACTGGCAGCAGAGAGTCCTTAATAAACATTACTGTCAGCAGAGAGTCCCTAATAAACATTACTGACAGCAGAGAGTCCCTAATAAATATTACTGGCAGCAGAGAGTCCCTAATAAACATTACTGGTAGGAGAGAGTCCCTAATAAACATTACTGGCATCAGAGCGTCCCTAATAAACATTACTGACAGCAGAGAGTCCCTAATAAATATTTATGGCAGAAGAGGGTCCCTAATAAATATTACTGGCAGCAGAGAGTCCCTAATAAACATTACTGGCAGCAGAAAGTCCCTAATAAACATTACTGGCAGCAGAGAGCCCCTTGTAAACATTACTGGCAGCAGAGAGTCCCTCATAAACATTACTGGCAGCAGAGGGTCCCTAATAAACATTACTGGCAGCAGAGAGACCCTAATAAACATTACTGGCAGCAGAGAGACCCTAATAAACATTACTACTGGCAGAAGAGAGTCCCTAATAAACATTACTGGCAGCAGAGAGTCCCTAATAAACATTACTGGCAGCAGAAGGTCCCTAATAAACATTACTGGTAGCAGAGAGTCCCTAATAAACATTACTGGAAGCAGAGAGTCCCTAATAAACATTACTGGCAGCAGAGAGTCCCTAATAAACATTACTGGCAGCAGAGGGTCCCTAATAAACATTACTGACAACAGATAGTCCCTAATAAATATTACTGACAGCAGAGGGTCCCTAATAAATATTACTGGCAGCAGAGGGTCCCTCCTAAACATTACTGGTAGCAGAGAGTCCATAATAAACATTACTGGCAGCAGAGAGTCCCTAATAAACATTACTGGCAGCAGAGGGTCCCTAATAATCATTACTGACTGCAGAGAGACCCTAATAAATATTACTGGCAGCAGAGGGTCCCTAATAACTATTACTGCCAGCAGAGGATCCCTAATACATATTACTGGAAGCAGAGAGTCCCTAATAAACATTACTGGCAGCAGAGAGTCCCTAATAAACATTACTGACAGCAGAGAGTCCCTAATAAATATTACTGGCAGCAGAGAGTCCCTAATAAACATTACTGGTAGGAGAGAGTCCCTAATAAACATTACTGGCATCAGAGCGTCCCTAATAAACATTACTGACAGCAGAGAGTCCCTTATAAACATTACTAGCAGCAGAGAGTCCCTAATAAACATTACTGGCAGAAGAGAGTCCCTAATAAACATTACTGGCAGCAGAGGGTCCCTAATAAATTTTACTGGCAGCAGAGAGTCCCTAATAAACATTACTGGCAGCATAGAGTCCCTAATAAACATTACTGGCAGCAGAGAGTCCCTAATAAACATTACTGGCAGCAGAAGGTCCCTAATAAACATTACTGGTAGCAGAGAGTCCCTAATAAACATTACTGGAAGCAGAGAGTCCCTAATAAACATTACTGGCAGCAGAGAGTCCCTAATAAACATTACTGGCAGCAGAGGGTCCCTAATAAACATTACTGACAACAGATAGTCCCTAATAAATATTACTGACAGCAGAGGGTCCCTAATAAATATTACTGGCAGCAGAGGGTCCCTCCTAAACATTACTGGTAGCAGAGAGTCCCTAATAAACATTACTGGCAGCAGAGAGTCCCTAATAAACATTACTGGCAGCAGAGGGTCCCTAATAATCATTACTGACTGCAGAGAGTCCCTAATAAATATTACTGGCAGCAGAGGGTCCCTAATAACTATTACTGCCAGCAGAGGATCCCTAATACATATTACTGGAAGCAGAGAGTCCCTAATAAACATTACTGGCAGCAGAGAGTCCTTAATAAACATTACTGGCAGCAGAGAGTCCCTAATAAACATTACTGACAGCAGAGAGTCCCTAATAAATATTACTGGCAGCAGAGAGTCCCTAATAAACATTACTGGTAGGAGAGAGTCCCTAATAAACATTACTGGCATCAGAGCGTCCCTAATAAACATTACTGACAGCAGAGAGTCCCTAATAAATATTTATGGCAGAAGAGGGTCCCTAATAAATATTACTGGCAGCAGAGAGTCCCTAATAAACATTACTGGCAGCAGAAAGTCCCTAATAAACATTACTGGCAGCAGAGAGCCCCTTATAAACATTACTGGCAGCAGAGAGTCCCTCATAAACATTACTGGCAGCAGAGGGTCCCTATTACTGGCAGCAGAGGGTCCCTAATAAACATTACTGGCAGCAGAGAGACCCTAATAAACATTACTGGCAGCAGAGAGACCCTAATAAACATTACTACTGGCAGAAGAGAGTCCCTAATAAACATTACTGGCAGCAGAGAGTCCCTAATAAACATTACTGGCAGCAGAAGGTCCCTAATAAACATTACTGGTAGCAGAGAGTCCCTAATAAACATTACTGGAAGCAGAGAGTCCCTAATAAACATTACTGGCAGCAGAGAGTCCCTAATAAACATTACTGGCAGCAGAGGGTCCCTAATAAACATTACTGACAACAGATAGTCCCTAATAAATATTACTGACAGCAGAGGGTCCCTAATAAATATTACTGGCAGCAGAGGGTCCCTCCTAAACATTACTGGTAGCAGAGAGTCCCTAATAAACATTACTGGCAGCAGAGAGTCCCTAATAAACATTACTGGCAGCAGAGGGTCCCTAATAATCATTACTGACTGCAGAGAGTCCCTAATAAATATTACTGGCAGCAGAGGGTCCCTAATAACTATTACTGCCAGCAGAGGATCCCTAATACATATTACTGGAAGCAGAGAGTCCCTAATAAACATTACTGGCAGCAGAGAGTCCTTAATAAACATTACTGGCAGCAGAGAGTCCCTAATAAACATTACTGACAGCAGAGAGTCCCTAATAAATATTACTGGCAGCAGAGAGTCCCTAATAAACATTACTGGTAGGAGAGAGTCCCTAATAAACATTACTGGCATCAGAGCGTCCCTAATAAACATTACTGACAGCAGAGAGTCCCTAATAAATATTTATGGCAGAAGAGGGTCCCTAATAAATATTACTGGCAGCAGAGAGTCCCTAATAAACATTACTGGCAGCAGAAAGTCCCTAATAAACATTACTGGCAGCAGAGAGCCCCTTATAAACATTACTGGCAGCAGAGAGTCCCTCATAAACATTACTGGCAGCAGAGGGTCCCTAATAAACATTACTGGCAGCAGAGAGACCCTAATAAACATTACTGGCAGCAGAGAGACCCTAATAAACATTACTACTGGCAGAAGAGAGTCCCTAATAAACAATACTGGCAGCAGAGAGTCTCTAATAAACATTACTGGCAGGAGAGGGTCCCTAATAAATATTACTGGCAGCAGAGGGTCCCTAATAAATATTACTGGCAGCAGAGAGTCCCTAATAAACATTACTGGCAGCATAGAGTCCCTTATAAACATTACTGGCAGCAGAGCGTCCCTAATAAACTTTACTGACAGCAGAGAGTCCCTAATAAATATTACTGGTAGCAGAGAGTCCCTAATAAACATTACTGGCAGCAGAGAGTCCCTAATAAACATTACTGGCAGCAGAGGGTCCCTAATAAACATTACTGACAGCAGAGAGTCCCTAAAAAATATTACTGGCAGCAGAGGGTCCCTAATAACTATTACTGCCAGCAGAGGATCCCTAATAAATATTACTGGAAGCAGAGAGTCCCTAATAAACATTACTGGCAGCAGAGAGTCCATAATAAACATTACTGGCAGCAGAGAGTCCCTAATAAACATTACTGACAGCAGAGAGTCCCTAATAAATATTACTGGCAGCAGAGAGTCCCTAATAAACATTACTGGTAGGAGAGAGTCCCTAATAAACATTACTGGCATCAGAGCGTCCCTAATAAATATTACTGGCAGCATAGAGTCCTTTATAAACATTAATAGCAGCAGAGAGTCCCTAATAAACATTACAGGCAGCAGAGGGTCCCTTATAAACATTACTGGCAGCAGAGAGTCCCTAATAAACGTTACTGGCAGCAGAGGGTCCCTTATAAACATTACTGGCAGCAGAGGGTCCCTAATAAACATTACTGGCAGCACAGAGTCCCTAATAAACATTACTGGTAGCAGAGAGTCTCTAATAAACATTACTGGCAGGAGAGGGTCCCTAATAAATATTACTGGCAGCAGAGGGTCCCTAATAAATATTACTGGCAGGAGAGAGTCCCTAATAATATTACTGGCAGCATAGAGTCCCTTATAAACATTACTAGCAGCAGAGAGTCACTAATAAACATTACTGGCAGCAGAGAGTCCCTAATAAACATTACTGGTAGCAGAGAGTCCCTAATAAACATTACTGGCAGCAGAGAGTCCCTAATAAACATTACTGGCAGCAGAGGGTCCCTAATAAACATTACTGACAACAGAGAGTCCCTAATAAATATTACTGACAGCAGAGGGTCCCTAATAAATATTACTGGCAGCAGAGGGTCCCTAATAAATATTACTGGCAGCAGAGAGTCCCTCCTAAACATTACTGGTAGCAGAGAGTCCCTAATAAACATTACTGGCAGCAGAGAGTCCCTAATAAACATTACTGGCAGCAGAGGGTCCCTAATAAACATTACTGACAGCAGAGAGTCCCTAATAAATATTACTGGCAGCAGAGGGCCCCTTATAACTATTACTGCCAGCAGAGGATCCCTAATACATATTACTGGAAGCAGAGAGTCCCCAATAAACATTACTGGCAGCAGAGAGTCCATAATAAACATTACTGGCAGCAGAGGGTCCCTAATAAACATTACTGACAGCAGAGAGTCCCTAATAAATATTACTGGCAGCAGAGAGTCCCTAATAAACATTACTGGTAGGAGAGAGTCCCTAATAAACATTACTGGCATCAGAGCATCCCTAATAAACATTACTGACAGCAGAGGGTCCCTAATAAATATTACTGGCAGCAGAGGGTCCCTAATAAATATTACTGGCAGCAGAGAGTCCCTAATAAACATTACTGGCAGCAGAGAGTCCCTAATAAATATTACTGGCAGCAGAAAGTCCCTAATAAACATTACTGGCAGCAGAGAGCCCCTTATAAACATTACTGGCAGCAGAGAGTCCCTCATAAACATTACTGGCAGCAGAGGGTCCCTAATAAACATTACTGGCAGCAGAGAGTCCCTAATAAACATTACTGGCAGCAGAGAGACCCTAATAAACATTACTACTGGCAGAAGAGAGTCCCTAATAAACAATACTGGCAGCAGAGAGACTCTAATAAACATTACTGGCAGGAGAGGGTCCCTAATAAATATTACTGGCAGCAAAGGGTCCCTAATAAATATTACTGGCAGCAGAGAGTCCCTAATAAACATTACTGGCAGCATAGAGTCCCTTATAAACATTACTGGCAGCAGAGCGTCCCTAATAAACTTTACTGACAGCAGAGAGTCCCTAATAAATATTACTGGTAGCAGAGAGTCCCTAATAAACATTACTGGCAGCAGAGGGTCCCTAATAAACATTAGTGACAGCAGAGAGTCCCTAATAAATATTACTGGCAGCAGAGGGTCCCTAATAAATATTACTGGCAGTAGAGGGTCCCTAATAAATATTACTGGCAGCAGAGAGTCCCTCATAAACATTACTGGTAGCAGAGAGTCCCTAATAAACATTACTGGCAGCAGAGAGTCCCTAATAAACATTACTGGCAGCAGAGGGTCCCTAATAAACATTACTGACAGCAGAGAGTCCCTAATAAATATTACTGGCAGCAGAGGGTCCCTAATAAATATTACTGGCAGCAGAGGATCCCTAATAAATATTACTGGAAGCAGAGAGTCTCTAATAAACATTACTGGCAGGAGAGGGTCCCTAATAAATATTACTGGCAGCAGAGGGTCCCTAATAAATTTTACTGGCAGCAGAGAGTCCCTAATAATATTACAGGCAGCATAGAGTCCCTTATAAACATTACCAGCAGCAGAGAGTCACTAATAAACATTACTGGCAGGAGAGGGTCCCTTATAAACATTACTGGCAGCAGAGAGTCCCTAATAAACGTTACTGGCAGAAGAGAGTCCCTAATAAACATTACTGGCAGCAGAGAGTCCCTAATAAACCTTACTGGCAGCAGAGTCCCTAATAAACATTACTGACAGCAGGGAGTCCCTAATAAACATTACTGGCAGCAGAGAGTCCCTAATAAACATTACTGGCAGCAGAGAGTCCCTAATAAACATTACTGGCAGCAGAGGGTCCCTAAGAAACATTACTGTCAGCAGAGGGTCCCTAATAAACATTACTGGCAGCAGAGAGTCCCTAATAAACATTACTGTCAGCAGAGAGTCCCTAATAAACATTACTGGCAGCAGAGAGTCCCTAATAAACATTCCTGGCAGCAGAGAGTCCCTAATAAACATTACTGGTAGGAGAGAGTCCCTAATAAACATTACTGGCAGCAGAGCGTCCCTAATAAACATTACTGACAGCAGATAGTCCCTAATAAATATTTCTGGCAGCAGAGGGTCCCTAATAAATATTACTGGCAGCAGAAGGTCCCTAATAAACATTACTGGCAGCAGAGAGTCCCTAATAAACATTACTGGCAGCAGAAAGTCCCTAATAAACATTACTGGCAGCAGAGAGCCCCTTATAAACATTACTGGCAGCAGAGGGTCCCTAATAAACATTACTGGCAGCAGAGAGTCCCTAATAAAGATTACTGGCAGCAGAGAGACCATAATAAACATTACTACTGGCAGAAGAGAGTCCCTAATAAACATTACTGGCAGCAGAGAGTCCCTAATAAACATTACTGACAGCAGAGAGTCCCTAATAAATATTACTGGCAGCAGAGTGTCCCTAATAAACATTACTGGTAGCAGAGAGTCCCTAATAAACATTACTGGCAGCAGAAAGTCCCTAATAAACATTACTGGCAGCAGAGAGCCCCTAATAAATATTTCTGGCAGCAGAGAGTCCCTAATAAATATTACTGGCAGCAGAAAGTCCCTAATAAACATTACTGGCAGCAGAGAGCCCCTTATAAACATTACTGGCAGCAGAGGGTCCCTAATAAGCATTACTGGCAGCAGAGAGTCCCTAATAAAGATTACTGGCAGCAGAGAGACCATAATAAACATTACTACTGGCAGAAGAGAGTCCCTAATAAACATTACTGGCAGCAGAGAGTCCCTAATAAATATTACTGACAGCAGAGAGTCCCTAATAAAAATTACTGGCAGCAGAGAGTCCCTAATAAACATTACTGGTAGCAGAGAGTCCCTAATAAACATTACTGGCAGCAGAGAGTCCCTAATAAACATTACTGGCAGCAGAGGGTCCCTAATAAACATTACTGACAGCAGAGAGTCCCTAATAAATATTACTGGCAGCAGAGGGTCCCTAATAAATATTACTGGCAGTAGAGGGTCCCTAATAAATATTACTGGCAGCAGAGAGTCCCTCATAAACATTACTGGTAGCAGAGAGTCCCTAATCAACATTACTGACAGCAGAGAGTCCCTAATAAACATTACTGGCAGCAGAGCGTCCCTAATAAACATTACTGGCAGCAGAGAGTCCCTAATAAAGATTACTGGCAGCAGAGAGACCATAATAAACATTACTACTGGCAGAAGAGAGTCCCTAATAAACATTACTGGCAGCAGAGAGTCCCTAATAAATATTACTGACAGCAGAGAGTCCCTAATAAATATTACTGGCAGCAGAGAGTCCCTAATAAACATTACTGGTAGCAGAGAGTCCCTAATAAACATTACTGGCAGCAGAGAGTCCCTAATAAACATTACTGGCAGCAGAGGGTCCCTAATAAACATTACTGACAGCAGAGAGTCCCTAATAAATATTACTGGCAGCAGAGGGTCCCTAATAAATATTACTGGCAGTAGAGGGTCCCTAATAAATATTACTGGCAGCAGAGAGTCCCTCATAAACATTACTGGTAGCAGAGCGTCCCTAATAAACATTACTGACAGCAGAGAGTCCTTAATAAATATTTCTGGCAGCAGAGAGTTCCTAATAAATATTACTGGCAGCAGAGGGTCCCTAATAAATATTACTGGCAGCAGAGAGTCCCTAATAAACATTACTGGCAGCAGAGAGTCCCTAATAAACATTACTGGCAGCAGAAAGTCCCTAATAAACATTACTGGCAGCAGAGAGTCCCTAATAAACATTACTGGCAGCAGAGAGTCTCTAATAAACATTACTGACAGCAGAGAGTCCCTAATAAACATTACTGGCAGCAGAGAGTCCCTAATAAACATTACTGGCAGCAGAGAGCCCCTTATAAACATTACTGGCAGCAGAGGGTCCCTAATAAACATTACTGGCAGCAGAGAGTCCCTAATAAACATTACTGGCAGCAGAGAGCCCCTTATAAACATTACTGGCAGCAGAGGGTCCCTAATAAACATTACTGGCAGCAGAGAGTCCCTAATAAACATTACTGGCAGCAGAGAGACCCTAATAAACATTACTACTAGCAGAAGAGAGTCCCTAATAAACATTACTGGCAGCAGAGAGTCTCTAATAAACATTACTGGCAGGAGAGGGTCCCTAATAAATATTACTGGCAGCAGAGGGTCCCTAATAAATATTACTGGCAGGAGAGAGTCCCTAATAATATTACTGGCAGCATAGAGTCCCTTATAAACATTACTAGCAGCAGAGAGTCACTAATAAACATTACTGGCAGCAGAGGGTCCCTAATAAACGTTACTGGCAGCAGAGGGTCCCTAATAAACATTACTGGCAGCAGAGAGTCCCTAATAAACATTACTGGCAGCAGAAGGTCCCTAATAAACATTACTGGCAGCAGAGAGTCCCTAATAGATATTACTGGCAGCAGAGAGTCCCTAATAAACATTACTGACAGCAGAGAGTCCCTAATAAATATTACTGGCAGCAGAGAGTCCCTAATAAACATTACTGACAGCAGAGAGTCCCTAATAAACATTACTGGCAGCAGAGGGTCCCTAATAAACATTAGTGACAGCAGAGAGTCCCTAATAAATATTACTGGCAGCAGAGGGTCCCTAATAAATATTACTGGCAGTAGAGGGTCCCTAATAAATATTACTGGCAGCAGAGAGTCCCTCATAAACATTACTGGTAGCAGAGAGTCCCTAATAAACATTACTGGCAGCAGAGAGTCCCTAATAAACATTACTGGCAGCAGAGGGTCCCTAATAAACATTACTGACAGCAGAGAGTCCCTAATAAATATTACTGGCAGCAGAGGGTCCCTAATAAATATTACTGGCAGCAGAGGATCCCTAATAAATATTACTGGAAGCAGAGAGTCCCTAATAAACATTACTGGCAGCAGAGAGTCCCTAATAAACATTACTGGCAGCAGAGAGTCCCTAATCAACATTACTGACAGCAGAGAGTCCCTAATAAATATTACTGGCAGCAGAGAGTCCCTAATAAACATTACTGGTAGGAGAGAGTCCCTAATAAACATTACTGGCAGCAGAGCGTCCCTAATAAACATTACTGACAGCAGAGAGTCCCTAATAAATATTTCTGGCAGCAGAGAGTCCCTAATAAATATTACTGGCAGCAGAGGGTCCCTAATAAATATTACTGGCAGCAGAGAGTCCCTAATAAACATTACTGGCAGCAGAGAGTCCCTAATAAACATTACTGGCAGCAGAAAGTCCCTAATAAACATTACTGGCAGCAGAGAGTCTCTAATAAACATTACTGGCAGGAGAGGGTCCCTAATAAATATTACTGGCAGCAGAGGGTCCCTAATAAATTTTACTGGCAGCAGAGAGTCCCTAATAATATTACAGGCAGCATAGAGTCCCTTATAAACATTACCAGCAGCAGAGAGTCACTAATAAACATTACTGGCAGGAGAGGGTCCCTTATAAACATTACTGGCAGCAGAGAGTCCCTAATAAACGTTACTGGCAAAAGAGAGTCCCTAATAAACATTACTGGCAGCAGAGAGTCCCTAATAAACATTACTGGCAGCAGAGTCCCTAATAAACATTACTGACAGCAGGGAGTCCCTAATAAACATTACTGGCAGCAGAGAGTCCCTAATAAACATTACTGGCAGCAGAGAGTCCCTAATAAACATTACTGGCAGCAGAGGGTCCCTAAGAAACATTACTGTCAGCAGAGGGTCCCTAATAAACATTACTGGCAGCAGAGAGTCCCTAATAAACATTACTGGCAGCAGAGAGTCCCTAATAAACATTACTGGCAGCATAGAGTCCCTTATAAACATTACTGGCAGCAGAGCGTCCCTAATAAACTTTACTGACAGCAGAGAGTCCCTAATAAATATTACTGGTAGCAGAGAGTCCCTAATAAACATTACTGGCAGCAGAGGGTCCCTAATAAACATTAGTGACAGCAGAGAGTCCCTAATAAATATTACTGGCAGCAGAGGGTCCCTAATAAATATTACTGGCAGTAGAGGGTCCCTAATAAATATTACTGGCAGCAGAGAGTCCCTCATAAACATTACTGGTAGCAGAGAGTCCCTAATAAACATTACTGGCAGCAGAGAGTCCCTAATAAACATTACTGGCAGCAGAGGGTCCCTAATAAACATTACTGACAGCAGAGAGTCCCTAATAAATATTACTGGCAGCAGAGGGTCCCTAATAAATATTACTGGCAGCAGAGGATCCCTAATAAATATTACTGGAAGCAGAGAGTCTCTAATAAACATTACTGGCAGGAGAGGGTCCCTAATAAATATTACTGGCAGCAGAGGGTCCCTAATAAATTTTACTGGCAGCAGAGAGTCCCTAATAATATTACAGGCAGCATAGAGTCCCTTATAAACATTACCAGCAGCAGAGAGTCACTAATAAACATTACTGGCAGGAGAGGGTCCCTTATAAACATTACTGGCAGCAGAGAGTCCCTAATAAACGTTACTGGCAGAAGAGAGTCCCTAATAAACATTACTGGCAGCAGAGAGTCCCTAATAAACCTTACTGGCAGCAGAGTCCCTAATAAACATTACTGACAGCAGGGAGTCCCTAATAAACATTACTGGCAGCAGAGAGTCCCTAATAAACATTACTGGCAGCAGAGAGTCCCTAATAAACATTACTGGCAGCAGAGGGTCCCTAAGAAACATTACTGTCAGCAGAGGGTCCCTAATAAACATTACTGGCAGCAGAGAGTCCCTAATAAACATTACTGTCAGCAGAGAGTCCCTAATAAACATTACTGGCAGCAGAGAGTCCCTAATAAACATTCCTGGCAGCAGAGAGTCCCTAATAAACATTACTGGTAGGAGAGAGTCCCTAATAAACATTACTGGCAGCAGAGCGTCCCTAATAAACATTACTGACAGCAGATAGTCCCTAATAAATATTTCTGGCAGCAGAGGGTCCCTAATAAATATTACTGGCAGCAGAAGGTCCCTAATAAACATTACTGGCAGCAGAGAGTCCCTAATAAACATTACTGGCAGCAGAAAGTCCCTAATAAACATTACTGGCAGCAGAGAGCCCCTTATAAACATTACTGGCAGCAGAGGGTCCCTAATAAACATTACTGGCAGCAGAGAGTCCCTAATAAAGATTACTGGCAGCAGAGAGACCATAATAAACATTACTACTGGCAGAAGAGAGTCCCTAATAAACATTACTGGCAGCAGAGAGTCCCTAATAAACATTACTGACAGCAGAGAGTCCCTAATAAATATTACTGGCAGCAGAGTGTCCCTAATAAACATTACTGGTAGCAGAGAGTCCCTAATAAACATTACTGGCAGCAGAAAGTCCCTAATAAACATTACTGGCAGCAGAGAGCCCCTAATAAATATTTCTGGCAGCAGAGAGTCCCTAATAAATATTACTGGCAGCAGAAAGTCCCTAATAAACATTACTGGCAGCAGAGAGCCCCTTATAAACATTACTGGCAGCAGAGGGTCCCTAATAAGCATTACTGGCAGCAGAGAGTCCCTAATAAAGATTACTGGCAGCAGAGAGACCATAATAAACATTACTACTGGCAGAAGAGAGTCCCTAATAAACATTACTGGCAGCAGAGAGTCCCTAATAAATATTACTGACAGCAGAGAGTCCCTAATAAAAATTACTGGCAGCAGAGAGTCCCTAATAAACATTACTGGTAGCAGAGAGTCCCTAATAAACATTACTGGCAGCAGAGAGTCCCTAATAAACATTACTGGCAGCAGAGGGTCCCTAATAAACATTACTGACAGCAGAGAGTCCCTAATAAATATTACTGGCAGCAGAGGGTCCCTAATAAATATTACTGGCAGTAGAGGGTCCCTAATAAATATTACTGGCAGCAGAGAGTCCCTCATAAACATTACTGGTAGCAGAGAGTCCCTAATCAACATTACTGACAGCAGAGAGTCCCTAATAAACATTACTGGCAGCAGAGCGTCCCTAATAAACATTACTGGCAGCAGAGAGTCCCTAATAAAGATTACTGGCAGCAGAGAGACCATAATAAACATTACTACTGGCAGAAGAGAGTCCCTAATAAACATTACTGGCAGCAGAGAGTCCCTAATAAATATTACTGACAGCAGAGAGTCCCTAATAAATATTACTGGCAGCAGAGAGTCCCTAATAAACATTACTGGTAGCAGAGAGTCCCTAATAAACATTACTGGCAGCAGAGAGTCCCTAATAAACATTACTGGCAGCAGAGGGTCCCTAATAAACATTACTGACAGCAGAGAGTCCCTAATAAATATTACTGGCAGCAGAGGGTCCCTAATAAATATTACTGGCAGTAGAGGGTCCCTAATAAATATTACTGGCAGCAGAGAGTCCCTCATAAACATTACTGGTAGCAGAGCGTCCCTAATAAACATTACTGACAGCAGAGAGTCCTTAATAAATATTTCTGGCAGCAGAGAGTTCCTAATAAATATTACTGGCAGCAGAGGGTCCCTAATAAATATTACTGGCAGCAGAGAGTCCCTAATAAACATTACTGGCAGCAGAGAGTCCCTAATAAACATTACTGGCAGCAGAAAGTCCCTAATAAACATTACTGGCAGCAGAGAGTCCCTAATAAACATTACTGGCAGCAGAGAGTCTCTAATAAACATTACTGACAGCAGAGAGTCCCTAATAAACATTACTGGCAGCAGAGAGTCCCTAATAAACATTACTGGCAGCAGAGAGCCCCTTATAAACATTACTGGCAGCAGAGGGTCCCTAATAAACATTACTGGCAGCAGAGAGTCCCTAATAAACATTACTGGCAGCAGAGAGCCCCTTATAAACATTACTGGCAGCAGAGGGTCCCTAATAAACATTACTGGCAGCAGAGAGTCCCTAATAAACATTACTGGCAGCAGAGAGACCCTAATAAACATTACTACTAGCAGAAGAGAGTCCCTAATAAACATTACTGGCAGCAGAGAGTCTCTAATAAACATTACTGGCAGGAGAGGGTCCCTAATAAATATTACTGGCAGCAGAGGGTCCCTAATAAATATTACTGGCAGGAGAGAGTCCCTAATAATATTACTGGCAGCATAGAGTCCCTTATAAACATTACTAGCAGCAGAGAGTCACTAATAAACATTACTGGCAGCAGAGGGTCCCTAATAAACGTTACTGGCAGCAGAGGGTCCCTAATAAACATTACTGGCAGCAGAGAGTCCCTAATAAACATTACTGGCAGCAGAAGGTCCCTAATAAACATTACTGGCAGCAGAGAGTCCCTAATAGATATTACTGGCAGCAGAGAGTCCCTAATAAACATTACTGACAGCAGAGAGTCCCTAATAAATATTACTGGCAGCAGAGAGTCCCTAATAAACATTACTGACAGCAGAGAGTCCCTAATAAACATTACTGGCAGCAGAGGGTCCCTAATAAACATTAGTGACAGCAGAGAGTCCCTAATAAATATTACTGGCAGCAGAGGGTCCCTAATAAATATTACTGGCAGTAGAGGGTCCCTAATAAATATTACTGGCAGCAGAGAGTCCCTCATAAACATTACTGGTAGCAGAGAGTCCCTAATAAACATTACTGGCAGCAGAGAGTCCCTAATAAACATTACTGGCAGCAGAGGGTCCCTAATAAACATTACTGACAGCAGAGAGTCCCTAATAAATATTACTGGCAGCAGAGGGTCCCTAATAAATATTACTGGCAGCAGAGGATCCCTAATAAATATTACTGGAAGCAGAGAGTCCCTAATAAACATTACTGGCAGCAGAGAGTCCCTAATAAACATTACTGGCAGCAGAGAGTCCCTAATCAACATTACTGACAGCAGAGAGTCCCTAATAAATATTACTGGCAGCAGAGAGTCCCTAATAAACATTACTGGTAGGAGAGAGTCCCTAATAAACATTACTGGCAGCAGAGCGTCCCTAATAAACATTACTGACAGCAGAGAGTCCCTAATAAATATTTCTGGCAGCAGAGAGTCCCTAATAAATATTACTGGCAGCAGAGGGTCCCTAATAAATATTACTGGCAGCAGAGAGTCCCTAATAAACATTACTGGCAGCAGAGAGTCCCTAATAAACATTACTGGCAGCAGAAAGTCCCTAATAAACATTACTGGCAGCAGAGAGTCTCTAATAAACATTACTGGCAGGAGAGGGTCCCTAATAAATATTACTGGCAGCAGAGGGTCCCTAATAAATTTTACTGGCAGCAGAGAGTCCCTAATAATATTACAGGCAGCATAGAGTCCCTTATAAACATTACCAGCAGCAGAGAGTCACTAATAAACATTACTGGCAGGAGAGGGTCCCTTATAAACATTACTGGCAGCAGAGAGTCCCTAATAAACGTTACTGGCAAAAGAGAGTCCCTAATAAACATTACTGGCAGCAGAGAGTCCCTAATAAACATTACTGGCAGCAGAGTCCCTAATAAACATTACTGACAGCAGGGAGTCCCTAATAAACATTACTGGCAGCAGAGAGTCCCTAATAAACATTACTGGCAGCAGAGAGTCCCTAATAAACATTACTGGCAGCAGAGGGTCCCTAAGAAACATTACTGTCAGCAGAGGGTCCCTAATAAACATTACTGGCAGCAGAGAGTCCCTAATAAACATTACTGTCAGCAGAGAGTCCCTAATAAACATTCCTGGCAGCAGAGAGTCCCTAATAAACATTACTGACAGCAGAGAGTCCCTAATAAATATTACTGGCAGCAGAGAGTCCCTAATAAACATTACTGGTAGGAGAGAGTCCCTAATAAACATTACTGGCAGCAGAGCGTCCCTAATAAACATTACTGACAGCAGATAGTCCCTAATAAATATTTCTGGCAGCAGAGGGTCCCTAATAAATATTACTGGCAGCAGAGGGTCCCTAATAAACATTACTGGCAGCAGAGAGTCCCTAATAAACATTACTGGCAGCAGAAAGTCCCTAATAAACATTACTGGCAGCAGAGAGCCCCTTATAAACATTACTGGCAGCAGAGGGTCCCTAATAAACATTACTGGCAGCAGAGAGTCCCTAATAAAGATTACTGGCAGCAGAGAGACCATAATAAACATTACTACTGGCAGAAGAGAGTCCCTAATAAACATTACTGGCAGCAGAGAGTCCCTAATAAACATTACTGACAGCAGAGAGTCCCTAATAAATATTACTGGCAGCAGAGTGTCCCTAATAAACATTACTGGTAGCAGAGAGTCCCTAATAAACATTACTGGCAGCAGAAAGTCCCTAATAAACATTACTGGCAGCAGAGAGCCCCTAATAAATATTTCTGGCAGCAGAGAGTCCCTAATAAATATTACTGGCAGCAGAAAGTCCCTAATAAACATTACTGGCAGCAGAGAGCCCCTAATAAACATTACTGGCAGCAGAGGGTCCCTAATAAACATTACTGACAGCAGAGAGTCCCTAATAAATATTACTGGCAGCAGAGGGTCCCTAATAAATATTACTGGCAGTAGAGGGTCCCTAATAAATATTACTGGCAGCAGAGAGTCCCTCATAAATATTACTGGTAGCAGAGAGTCCCTAATCAACATTACTGACAGCAGAGAGTCCCTAATAAACATTACTGGCAGCAGAGCGTCCCTAATAAACATTACTGGCAGCAGAGAGTCCCTAATAAAGATTACTGGCAGCAGAGAGACCATAATAAACATTACTACTGGCAGAAGAGAGTCCCTAATAAACATTACTGGCAGCAGAGAGTCCCTAATAAATATTACTGACAGCAGAGAGTCCCTAATAAATATTACTGGCAGCAGAGAGTCCCTAATAAACATTACTGGTAGCAGAGAGTCCCTAATAAACATTACTGGCAGCAGAGAGTCCCTAATAAACATTACTGGCAGCAGAGGGTCCCTAATAAACATTACTGACAGCAGAGAGTCCCTAATAAATATTACTGGCAGCAGAGGGTCCCTAATAAATATTACTGGCAGTAGAGGGTCCCTAATAAATATTACTGGCAGCAGAGAGTCCCTCATAAACATTACTGGTAGCAGAGAGTCCCTAATCAACATTACTGACAGCAGAGAGTCCCTAATAAACATTACTGGCAGCAGAGCGTCCCTAATAAACATTACTGACAGCAGAGAGTCCTTAATAAATATTTCTGGCAGCAGAGAGTTCCTAATAAATATTACTGGCAGCAGAGGGTCCCTAATAAATATTACTGGCAGCAGAGAGTCCCTAATAAACATTACTGGCAGCAGAGAGTCCCTAATAAACATTACTGGCAGCAGAAAGTCCCTAATAAACATTACTGGCAGCAGAGAGTCCCTAATAAACATTACTGGCAGCAGAGAGTCTCTAATAAACATTACTGACAGCAGAGAGTCCCTAATAAACATTACTGGCAGCAGAGAGTCCCTAATAAACATTACTGGCAGCAGAGAGCCCCTTATAAACATTACTGGCAGCAGAGGGTCCCTAATAAACATTACTGGCAGCAGAGAGTCCCTAATAAACATTACTGGCAGCAGAGAGCCCCTTATAAACATTACTGGCAGCAGAGGGTCCCTAATAAACATTACTGGCAGCAGAGAGTCCCTAATAAACATTACTGGCAGCAGAGAGACCCTAATAAACATTACTACTAGCAGAAGAGAGTCCCTAATAAACATTACTGGCAGCAGAGAGTCTCTAATAAACATTACTGGCAGGAGAGGGTCCCTAATAAATATTACTGGCAGCAGAGGGTCCCTAATAAATATTACTGGCAGGAGAGAGTCCCTAATAATATTACTGGCAGCATAGAGTCCCTTATAAACATTACTAGCAGCAGAGAGTCACTAATAAACATTACTGGCAGCAGAGGATCCCTAATAAATGTTACTGGCAGCAGAGGGTCCCTAATAAACATTACTGGCAGCAGAGAGTCCCTAATAAACATTACTGGCAGCAGAAGGTCCCTAATAAACATTACTGGCAGCAGAGAGTCCCTAATAGATATTACTGGCAGCAGAGAGTCCCTAATAAACATTACTGACAGCAGAGAGTCCCTAATAAATATTACTGGCAGCAGAGAGTCCCTAATAAGCATTACTGGCAGCAGAGAGTCCCTAATAAACATTACTGGCAGCAGATGGTCCCTAATAAACATTACTGGCAGCAGAGAGTCCCTAATAAACATTACTGGCAGCAGAGGGTCCCTAAGAAACATTACTGGCAGCAGAGGGTCCCTAATAAACATTACTGGCAGCAGAGAGTCCCTAATAAACATTCCTGGCAGCAGAGGGTCCCTAAGAAACATTACTGGCAGCAGAGAGTCCCTAATAAACATTACTGGCAGCAGAGCGTCCCTAATAAACATTACTGGCAGCAGAGAGTCCCTAATAAACATTACTGGCAGCAGAGAGCCCCTTATAAACATTACTGGCAGCAGAGAGTCCCTAATAAACATTATTGGCAGCAGAGGGTCCCTAATAAACATTACTGGCAGCAGAGAGTCACTAATAAACATTACTGGCAGCAGAGGGTCCCTAATAAATATTACTGGCAGCAGAGAGTCACTAATAAACATTATTGGCAGCAGAGGGTCCCTAATAAACATTACTGGCAGCAGAGAGTCACTAATAAACATTACTGGCAGCAGAGAGTCCCTTATAAACATTACTGGCAGCAGAGGGTCCCTAATAAACATTATTGGCAGCAGAGAGTCCCTTATAAACATTACTGGCAGCAGAGAGTCCCTAATAAACATTACTGGCAGCAGAGAGTCCCTAATAATCATTACTGGCAGCAGAGGGTCCTATATAACCAGTTCCAGCAGACGCTTCCCATCACACAGCCATAGAATAAATGATAAAATTCTGGCAGCCTGCAGCCACCACTAGGGGGAGCTCACAATTTCCATATTTATACATGTTATATATTAGTTATTGGGGGTAATATAAATACAATGTGACAGCTCCCCCTCGTGGTGGTTTCCAGCAGTCTTTGTGGGGGCCTTGTCTGCTCTGTCAGGAGATCTCCCTTAATTCTGGAAACTCACAGACAATCCGGGATTTGGGGTAAATGATAAATTCCTAATAACATGAATGAAGCATCATGGGGGATGAGATAAATGGGGGTCAGTTATATCACATTATGGGGGAACTCACCGACGTCCAACTTCACTCGTCGTTGTCCTGTAACACACTGAGGACCACTGAGCGGTTGTTGTTTCAAATTCAAATCCAGCGATCCCATTGGCTGCTGATCAGTGATGTATGTAACAGTAAATTTAAAGGGACATGACTCTTATTTCACTAGACTGCATTTATGATATGTTTGCTATAATTCTGCTTATAACATGAAGCTGTGGAGATAATCTGCAGGGACGGGTTATATTTCTCTTAATATTGGGATTGGGATTAGAGGTTATATCATTTTCTATCCTGTATCAGGACACTTCTTTTATAATTTGACATATTATTAACTATCAATGTGCCATGAAGGATCTGATATCAGAAATCACAGTTGTTTGATGGACGTTGCTGTTTAACCCCTTCCTGAGCAGGTTATTTGGGGTGATCAGATCTCGGGGTTTCCATCTCTTTATCATTCCAGAGTTTGTTTTATTTCTATCATTTTAATGTAAATGATAATGGAAGTCGGATGACGGCAAATAAGCAGCGAGACCCTCTGTGCTAAGTGGTCAGGGGTGTCGTGGTCTCATCCAGCATCAGAAGGGGGCGCTGTTTTTCTCTTTGCTATGAGGCCCCATCAATTCCTTCAGAAACATTTGTGCTGCCGATCAGAGAGATTTACCATTCAGGAACATAATAAATCTGGGTGACAAGTCCTATGTGCGCTGTAATGGCAGCTGTACTGGTTGTCACCCAGCTTTCCCAGTCTCCTGAATGACAAGTCTGCCTAATTAT